>NC_060892.1:24847559-25075059 GCF_014805685.1 Silurus meridionalis
CACTTCCTCCTTGTTAACTAAACACAAATCTCCATGAATTAGAGAAATATCTTCCCAGAAGAGTGGAGGTTATTATAAGAGCCAATGGGAACTTAATGTGGAATGGGATTTGCAAAAAAGAAATATAGGAACATACCAATCTTATGGTCTGGTGTCCACAAAGTTTTGATTTCCGAGTTCCCATTTGTTCTAAATGCAGCATTTGTTGTTTATTTTTACTACTTCCACATAAAAAAGCCTGACTGGGAAACACGGACAATTCTAGACTCCAATTAGTGCGGAGTCTGTTGGGGACGTTCATCTGATGGGATGTCTTAATCTTGAACTCCATTAAATTCCTTTTTTTTTTCGTTTTCTAATCTCCTCTTTGTAAGCATTATAGAGAAGCAAACAATCAGCGGCTGGTCCCAAGACCCTGTGCCTTTGTTTTGCAATTGCTTGGTTTTAACATAACCCGAGCATCGAAGCTCATAAAAACGTAAGACTGCTTCCTGCACAAGACTACACTGATCTGATCGGCTGCATGTTACCTTCGTAGCAATCTGAAAAAAAAGGTTGTGATCATAGATGAAGTAAACATACGGTTCTCGAAAGTTCACAAATGCGTGTTGACTGATAATGCTGTGGTCTTTTCTACTGCTCTGGCATTGCAGCAGGTTGAATCATCCATGTAACCTAACTAAGGGTCATTATTACTCAGTCCTAATCTTGATCCCAATCCCATTACCCAAGAAGCTAAAGAGATGGGTTGTGTTGGTCAGGTGAGAACAGATAAGGAGTCGTGGGATACAAATACAACACCTGTGTATTGTCAATAATTCGTTATCAGAGTGGGACTGATTGCTACATATTATTATATTATATATTAAATTATACAAAATATAATATATTACAGGGAATTGTGCATGTATAGTATTATATGTAAATTGTATGTATAGTATTAGTTTATATATATAATATTATATACTATATATATATATATATATATATATATATATATATATATATATATATATATATATATATATATATATATATAATGAGTATGATTTATTAATAAATGTAATTATATTTTAATATTTACTATATTTACTATACTATTACAATATAGAAAATTTTCATAATGGATGTACCAAAACTCAACAGTTAAAGTGGGACTGTGGAAAAATAATAAATAAATAAAGTCAGAATGTTTCACTGTTTTGGTACAAACACTGAAGAGAGGGAGGAAGTGTGAGAAAAAAAGAGATGGAGTGAGAGACCCTATTTGTAGTCATCAGGATGAGAGAGAGAGAGAGAGAGAGAGAGAGAGAGAGAGAGAGAGAGAGCTTGTAACTAATTCAATAAGTACTATCAGATTACCGACTTTAGGGAAATCTTTTTCCATGAACTGATGTGAAAAGCCATTTGAGCCTGAAATTCTTTTCCTTCACTTGAATTAGGAGACTCAAATGCAATGCCCCTGTGTACAAGTTCCATCAAATTCAAGAGGATCTCCTGTGTTTAACACTTTTTAGGTCATTCCATAAGTTTTCGATAAGATTTTAAGTTCAAAGAGGATGATTTATCTTTTTCTTTGCTAATTTGGGTCATGATGTTGAAATCTAAAAAAATCCTATTTATTTTCGGCTTTTGGATAGATGATCGAAGGATTTGTGTCCATATGTCTTAGCATTTGGAGAATATTTTAACATCTATCTTGAGAAGTGCACCTGGCCTAGCTGAAATAAGCAGCCTCAAAGCATTATTCTACCCCCACCATGCTATACTGTCAGTATGGTGTACACTTTTATAGAGCATGACATTTTTTTCCTTCACTTAAATTAGGGGACTCAAACCCATTCCAGCATGGCAATGCCCCTGTGTACAAAGCCAGCTCCATGAAGATATGGTTTGGAGTGGAAGAACCACTGCTATAGAGCACTGAATTCAAACCTATAGAACCCCATTGGGATAAACCGGGACGCTGACTCCATCCCAGACCTCCTCACTTCATCCTACATCAGTACCTGAATTTTAACTGGCTGAATGAGCAGAAATCTCCACAAACAAATTCCAACAAAAAAGCACGTACGAATCTTCTAGTGAGGTGTCTGCAAACTTTTGCATTCTGAAATGAAATTCACAGAATGGTGCAAAAAAAAAAAAAAAAACATTGAGCGAGCGAAAAGTCATAGGAACTCATAATCACTTGTTGCAAATGTATTAAGCAGGAAAGCATCTCAGAAAACATTGAGAAAGTACCAGAAGGTCACTACTGACTTTTTTTAGATATGATAGCATCTCATTCTGAGAGCCATTATTAGGAGAACTTTCTCCTCTTTCGCACTTTTCTCTCCCTTCGTTCGCCATCCCTTGTTTCACACCTCCGTAGCTAATGTACTGATTTTAGAAGTAAAGCGATGTGCTGGCCGTGTCACCCACACGCCGAGCTGGTAATACTCTGTCTGTCGTTTTACAAGACGGAGAGAGAGAGAGCGAGAGAGAGAGAGAGAGAAGTAGAAACTCTTCACTTTCAAGCTTATTAAAATAGAAGCAAAACCTCATTACCATAATACATAGAACGCCACTTAGGTTTCTGATGCAAACCAACTAAGAACAGAAAAAGATTGATATATAGAGAGAGAGAGAGAGAGAGAGAGAGAGAGAGAGAGAGAGAGAGAGAGAGAGAGAGAGAGAGAAAGCAAGAAGAGTTTGCAGGTTTCATGCTTAATTAGGCCAGCCTCAAGTGGTCTGACAGTCGGAATCGAATCCCTCGCTTTCTATCCAATAGTGCTTCATTGGAACATTTATTCTGGAACACTAATAAGTGCGTGGCTGTGAGGATCTGGGATCATTTAGCTAGTGACGTCAGGTGCTAATCCCAAAGATGTTCAGGAGGTCAGGGGATCTGTGCAGGGGATGTCCCGGGTCCAATCTTAACACCAACAAGCATGTCTTCCTCGAGTTTGCTTTGTAAACACTGACATTGTCATGCTGAAACCAGTGTTTAACCCTTTGGTCCAATGAGGGGAAAATGTATAGCTACAGCAGCATAGTCTGTACAAACCATGTACTTCCACTAGGTTAAATATGACTCCAGAAAAAGTGTCCCTATTCACTTAAATAAAAGTACAAAAGTATTTGCCTTCAAATGGACCTAGATATCCAAAGGGACACCATGGTATAAAATGCCTTTGGATACGCTAGCTTTCCATTCTCCCTTTACTTGAACTGGGTTCCAACATAGCAATGCCCCTGTTCACAATGCAAGCTCCATGAAGATATGCTTTCTATGGGTTGAAGTGGATCTTGAGAGACCTGCTATCGAGCTCGGACCTTTACTTAATGAATGAATTGGAAGGTTATGTGCACCCCAGGCCTCCTCACTTTTATCCTACATCAGTATCTGACTAACTATGTAATAGAAGAGTATCTGCAAGAGTAAAAGTGAAAGTTTATAGGACTGTGGTGAGACCTGTGATGTTGTACGGTTTAGAGACAGTGGCATTGAGTAAAAGACAGGAGGTGGAGCTGAAGGTAGCAGAGCTGAAGATGTTAAGGTTTTCGTTGGAAGTGACGACGATGGACAGGATTAGAAACAAGTTTATTAGAGGGACAGCGCATGTAGGACGTTTTGGAGACAAGGTGAGGGAGGCGAGATTGAGATGGTTTAGACATGTGCAGAGGAGGGACATGGGTATATCAGTAGGAGATTGCTGAGGATGGAGCCACCAGGAAGGAGGAAAAGAGGAAGTCCAAGGAGGAGGTTTATGGATGTGGTGAAGAAAGACATGCAGCTAGTTGGTTTAAAAGAGTCAAATGTAAAGGACAGGGTGGTATGGAGACAGATGATCTGCTGTGGCGCCCTCTAATGGGAGAAACCGAAAGAAGAAGAAGAAGTAGCTGACTAATTAGATTAACTATTAACTTGTCCAATATTGAGTGGAAAATCTTCCCAGAAGAGTGCAGGTTACTTTAAACGGCAAATGAGGACCAAATGCGGTATGGAAGGTGCAGTTCAAATGTTTGTACTTTGGTCTCCTGAGAATTTGACATCTTTTTTTACATACTGGCGCACAAAACAAAAAACATTGATTGTTGAAGTGCTAAAAAAAAAAAAAAGAAAAAATCCTTTGCTCCGGTGTCCACATACTTATTTCATACAGGACGCAGTGAAGGTATTTAGGTGACGTGGTCGAGTAAAAGATGTACTGCAGTATACATTATTCTTATTATGCTTAACAGATGACTCACGGATAGTGTTTTAAACATGAGATGGTAATGGATTTACACACTACTGCAAAAAAGTGGCTTTGAAGCTAAACCGAGCAAACAGCCCGAACGATCGTGATGTAAATGAAATAAATTTTTAATCAACTAAGATTTTAAGATGGTTGTCTGATGCATGCATCTAGTAGGTAGTTGTAAAGAGCACTTTCTTCATGGATACACTTTCCCCTGCATTACCAATGGTATACAAATGGCATTGTAATTGCGAAATCCCCCTGGATACCTTCAGGAACACCTGAGAATAAGTTTTTCAGGCCACTCAAGATGTTCCACATCTTCCAAACCATGCACACCATATCGTCATGGTGCTGGCTTTGTGCTCTGACGCATTGTCAAGCTGAAACAGGTTTAAGCCTCGTATAATTTACAGACAGTGTCACTGAGTAAAAGACAGGTGGTGGAGCAGGAGGTAGCAGAAGATGTTGAAGTTTTCGTTTGGAGTGACGAGGATGGGCAGAATTAGAAATGAGTTTATTAGAGGGACAGCGCATGTAGGACGTTTTGAAGACAAGATGAGGGAGGTGAGATTGAGATGGTTTGGACATGTGCAGAGGAAGGACATGGGGTATTTCGGTAGGAGAATGCTGAGGTTGGAGCCACCAGGATGGAGGAAAAGAGGAAGGCCAAAAAGGAGGTTTATGGATGTGGTGAAGGAAGACAGGTGGTTGGGGTGAAAGAGGCAGATGTAGAGGACAGGGGGGGTATGGAGACGGATGATCCGCTGTGGCGACACCTAACGGGAGAGGCTGAAAAAGTTCAAGGGAAAATATGTTTGTCCATATAGTGTATGTTCTTTCCTGCTGATGCTTTAGCGTCTCCACAATTCATATCCCTGAAATTGGACCAATGGATTTTTCCCCATCAGATTTATCAGGAACTTTCTCCCACAGTCCCTTGCCGAACCCCCACGCCCATGCCCATGCCCATGCCGCCAAGCCGTTGAAACGAAGAAATTCAAATTACCAATCACGCTCTCACCTGCGCCTCATGTATTAATCAGCTCTTTGGCTCTTCATTTTTGTTTCTTAAGCGTGTTATCTGTTTATTTGTGTACGTCTTCGCTATCCTGTACACGTCGGACAATTTTGCTGACATCGGACAATGTGTCTGATACAGGATTCTAGCTGCTGGACAATTCTTTGTTGTGTTTTTAGGTTTGATAATGTTTCCAAATGTTTTCAATTGATGAAAGGTGTATTATATAATTGCTTCAGTTTGCTCTTTATCCACAGTGCATCCGGAAAGTATTCACAGTCCTGCTATTGTAATATATGCAGTTAGCATTGTCATGCTCAAATATGCTAGGGCTTCCCTAAAAAATAATAAATAACATTTTCTGGATGGAAGCATTATGTGGATGAGAAACCACACCCCTTGCTGATTTGAAATTTATAGTAGATAGTAGTGAGCTCTCTACCGTTGGAGAACGATCTCCTTCTTTTTTGTTTGGCTACTTCCGTTACAACGAATATTTGGCATATAGCATAAGAATAAGCTTAGCCGAGTTTTTCCATCGTTCCCAGAACAGCCTTATCAAATCTCCTTGGCTGTTTTACAAGGTTGCAACAGTTGCGGTATTTATAGTTTTTTTATAACTTTTGTGCAAACTTTCCGTGAACCTGCTGAATTTTTAACTACACGTCCCCAGTAACGCTCTCCGCTCTCTAACAGCAGCCTGGCCGAGCTCTCCAATACACCGCCATATGATCAACGGAAATGTCTCCGCTCGAGAGTGACGTCCGTCCCTTGACGCTTTGTGCTGCGAGACGAACAGCGAGATGAACATCGAGATAGATCGGTGAGTCCGATATCATACACCGCTATTTCTCGAAAGCCCCAGAGATGTCGCCCGTCTACCAATCTGTTTTTATAAAGCGCAGCTCGCCATCATGGCCAGCTTATGCAACAGACGGAAGCTATTAAGACGAAGCTTGCAAACAAGAAAACTATTTTTCTCTTCTCTTCCCCCCTACCCCCACCACCAACACCACCACCACGCTCGTGCTAAAAAAAAATGCTCAAATACATAAACACCTGCTGTACTGTCTCTGATGGATTTAACCAAAGAGTGTTCATTTAGTTGGGGTGGATTGTGTGTGTGTGTGTGTGTGTGTGTGTGTGTGTGTGTGTGTGTGTGTGTGTGTGTGTGTGTGTGTGTGGGGGCTTTTGGATGGGCGATGAAGCTTGTTACTTAGCGTTCTCCATGTTTCGATGAATAAATATGAACTCCGGTTGCCAAATCTGCTAAAATGCAGGCAGTTTTGAATGAAGCTTTATAATCGCATCCTCCTGTCCACTCAGCCCAGAAGCTACTGCTTTGCTTTTCCATTTCCCAGAAGTGCATATGGAAGGTGGTGCATCCACAAACAAGTCGAAGCCCAGAAAACGATCAGAAAGGCATCTGTATTAGTATCAATAATGGCAATGCAACCAAGAAGGTTCTTATGCTAGTATTATTCTAATTATGAATAAATTTTATTATTTATATATTACTTAAGTTTTCATCTATCTATCTATCTATCTATCTATCTATCTATCTATCTATCTATCTATCTATCTGTCTGTCTGTCTGTCTGTCTGTCTGTCTGTCTGTCTGTCTGTCTGTCTGTCTGTCCGGCCGTCCATCCATCCATCCAGTTGCATTCAGCTGATATAGTGCAACTTAAACATTTCTGTTACTCTCTCTCTCTCTCTCTCTCTCTCTCTCTCTCTCTCTCTCTCTCGCTCTCTTTCTCTCACACTCACTCTCACTCTCATTAATTCTCTCTCTCTCGCTCAAACTTTTCCACTTCTCCACTTGTTTGTCCAATTTTCTGATCTGCAGCTTTTAGGTGGAAGTCTCTCTCTCTCTCTCTCTCTCTCTCTCTCTCTCTCTCTTTCTCTCTCTCACACACTGAAGATGTTTCAGGGTGTTCTGTGAAAGAGGAAGAATTGGACTTTACACCAGAACTGAACAAAATCTTCACACCCCTCCCCCAACCTGTAATCATCATGTTCGTTTTATTATTTATTTATTTATTTATTTATTTATTTATTTATTTATTTATTTATTTATGTATGTATTTATTTATTTACTCATGACTTGTGTTGAATAAAGGATTGTTAGAGCAAAAGAAAACTCTTTCTCTCTCTCTCTCTCTCTCTCTCTCTCTCTCTCAGTCTCCCTCTCTCTCTCTCTCTCTCTCTCTCTCTCTCTCTCTCTCTCTCTCTCTATATATATATATATATATATATATATATATATATATATATATATATATATATTCCTGACAACTTCTCTCACTCAACTCTGTCTTTCCTATTTTCCACTTCTCCACTTGTTTATCCAATTGTTGGAACTGCAGCTGTTAGGTGGAATTGTCTCTTTTCATTCTTTCTCTCTCTCTCTCTCTCTCTCTCTCTCTCTCTCTCTCTCTCTCTCTTTCTCTCTATCTATCTTTTTTACTCTCTACTTCTCCACTTGTTTATCCAAACCACATTCTCTAAACCAGGGCTTTTAGGGGGAAGTCTCTCTCTCTCTCTCTCTCTCTCTCTCTCTCTCTCTCTCATTTGAACCCTCTCCTCAGTCTGACGAGGGCTTTTTTCACAGCACTGCAGTGAGGGTGAATGGGGGTGGGGGGGAGCTCTCGTGGCTCTCGACTTTCCCCGTCTTTATGATTACAGTTTCCTATTACCTGCCTCCAGCCGCAGAGATAGGAGGCCTGCCGAGCACCGTGGGAGCTGCTCTATTGCTGAGCATTGTGATGAGTTTTCCACTGATGTTTTCCTGCTAGCTCCTCTTCAGCCTGTCAGTTCTGCTTTCTCCGCTACCGCCCCCCCAGACCCCCCTTCGTCTTCTCTGTCCTCCTCCCTTCTTTCCTCGCTCACTTCTCGTGTCTATTTTCTCTGAACACAGCTGAGCCATTGTCAGTGTGATGGAAGGCAGTGTGTTGGTGGGATGCGCCTCTCAGTATGTGGAAGTGTGTATGTGTGTGTGAGTGTGTTTGAGTGCGTGGGCATGAGTGAGTGTGCGAGTGTGTTTGTATGAGTCATTAGAGGAAGGAACTGGTGTCAAGATGTGCTTAGGCTCAAATTTAAATAGGTTATGAGAAACGTATTGTGATGCGGAGACGTAACATATTTCTGGCCATAAAAAATATACAAAAAACATTTTAGGTTTTATTAAAGTATCAGATATTTTGTCTTACGAGTCTCTTTATTCTCTACAATTATAATTCCAACTTTTTGTACAATCATTCATACTCTTTCAGTAAGTGCTTTTGGACCACATCCCCACTTGGCCCCTGCATGTCACTTTCCACTTCCATGGACCTCCTTGTTGTTTCTAGGTCTTTCTGATATGAATACATAATCCGGTTAAAAAAGGTTAGAGACCAAGCACCTGCATCTTGGTATAATAGTCATACACATGCCCTCAAGAGAACAGCACGTAATCTGGAGAGAAAATGGAGGAAAACTAAATTGGAGGTATTTAGAATCGCGTATAAAGACAGTATGCTCAGCTACAGACGGGCGCTAAAAGCTGCTAGAGCTGAACACCTGAGCAAACTTATAGAAAACAGCAAAAACAATCCCAGGTTCCTTTTCAGTACAGTAGCTAAACTAACTACAAATCAGGGCTCTGAAAATTGTGTTCCATCACAGTTTAGTAGTGAGGACTTTATGATTTTCTTCACTGAAAAATAGATAACATTAGAAAAACAATTGTGGCAGTTCAACCTCTTACAGCATCTCCTGAGACAGTGTTACCTTCAACTCCACAACTCCACTGTTTTACATGTATAGGACAGGAAGAGCTGTATAATGTTATTGCCAAAGCTAAATCGACAACATGTCAGTTAGATCCAATTCCTACTAAATTACTGAAGGAAGTGTTATATACAACTGGTGAGCCTCTTCTAAATATTATTAACTCCTCACTATCTTTAGGTCACGTCCCTAAATCCCTCAAGTTAGCAGTTATTAAGCCCCTCATTAAAAACCTAATCTGGATCCAAACACGTTATCAAATTACAGACCAATTTCAAATCTCCCATTTATGTCTAAGATTTTAGAAAAGATTGTCGCTGCACAGTTATGTTCCTACCTGCAAGAGAACAATATCTTTGAAGAATTTCAGTCAGGTTTTAGGCCCCATCATAGCACAGAAACTGCTCTAGTTAAAATAACTAATGACCTGTTTTTAGCTTCAGACCAAGGCTTCATCTCGCTGTTGGTTTTACTAGATCTTAGTGCTGCATTCGACACTATAGACCATGATCTCCTCCTAGATCGCTTACAAAATTACATCGGCATTCAGGGACAGGCATTAAGCTGGTTTAAATCCTACCTGTCCGATCGTTACCATTTCGTAGATTTGAATGGAGAGCTATCCAGGCTAATGCAAGTAAATTATGGCGTGCCGCAAGGTTCAGTTCTAGGACCCCTGCTCTTCACAATATACATGCTTCCGTTAGGAAATATTATTAGAAGGCATGGAATTAGCTTCCATTGTTATGCTGATGATACTCAGCTATATATTTCATCTAAACCAGGCGATACAGCTCAATTAACCCGGATGACTGAGTGTGTTAAGGAACTAAGAGATTGGATGACCCATAACTTTCTACTTTTAAATTCTGATAAGACTGAGATTTTGCTCATCGGCCCAAAAACTGGTATACAGGCGCTCCAGCATCTCAACCTGCATTTAGACGGATGTTCTGTAACCACTAGTTCAACGGTAAAAGACCTGGGTGTTATTTTAGACAGCGACTTGTCTTTCAAAAATCACATCAATCAGGTTACAAAAACAGCCTTCTTTCACCTTAGAAATATTTCTAAGCTAAGAAATATGTTGTCTATATCCGATGCAGAGAAGCTCGTCCATGCGTTTATGACCTCCAGAATAGACTACTGTAATGCGTTACTAGGTGGATGTCCTGCTTCATTAATAAACAAGCTTCAGTTAGTCCAGAATGCAGCAGCCAGAGTTCTTACAAGGTCAAAAAAATATGATCACATAACCCCGATCTTATCGTCCCTACATTGGCTTCCTGTTAAGTTTCGAATAGACTACAAACTATTACTTCTCACTTATAAAGCACTAAATGGTTTGGCTCCGTGTATCTATCCAGTCTTTTAACACGCTACAATCCGCCACGCTCCTGAGATCTCAAAACTCTGGGCTTCTAGTAGTTCCTAGAATAGCAAAGTCCACTAAAGGTGGTAGAGCATTTTCACATTTAGCTCCTAAACTCTGGAATAGTCTTCCTGACGGTGTTCGGGGCTCAGACACACTCACCCAATTTAAGTGTAGATTAAAACGTATCTTTTAGCAAAGCCTACACATAACACACATCACATCATAACCTTGTGCTCCAGAACATCTGATCACATGCACATTATCAACTTGTGCTGTTAATATCATGAACAGCAGCTACGCTAATTCCTCTCCACTGCTTCTCTTTCTCTCCCCATCCCGTAATCGTCATGTTCGTTTTTATTTTTATTTATTTATTTATTTATTTATTTATTTATTTATTTATTTATTTATTTATTTATTTATTTATGTATTTACTCATGACTTGTGTTGAATAAAGGATTGTTAGAGCAAAAGAAAACTCTTTCTCTCTCTCTCTCTCTCTCTCTCTCTCTCTCTTTCTCTCTCTCTCTCTCTCTCTCTCTCTCTCTCTCTCTCTCTCTATATATATATATATATATATATATATATATATATATATATATATATATATATATATTCCTGACAACTTCTCTCACTCAACTCTGTCTTTCCTATTTTCCACTTCTCCACTTGTTTATCCAATTGTTGGAACTGCAGCTGTTAGGTGGAATTGTCTCTTTTCATTCTTTCTCTCTCTCTCTCTCTCTCTCTCTCTCTCTCTCTCTCTCTCTTTCTCTCTATCTATCTTTTTACTCTCTACTTCTCCACTTGTTTATCCAAACCACATTCTCTAAACCAGGGCTTTTAGGGGGAAGTCTCTCTCTCTCTCTCTCTCTCTCTCTCTCTCTCTCTCTCTCATTTGAACCCTCTCCTCAGTCTGACGAGGGCTTTTTTCACAGCACTGCAGTGAGGGTGAATGGGGTGGGGGAGCTCTCGTGGCTCTCGACTTTCCCCGTCTTTATGATTACAGTTTCCTATTACCTGCCTCCAGCCGCAGAGATAGGAGGCCTGCCGAGCACCGTGGGAGCTGCTCTATTGCTGAGCATTGTGATGAGTTTTCCACTGATGTTTTCCTGCTAGCTCCTCTTCAGCCTGTCAGTTCTGCTTTCTCCGCTACCGCCCCCCCAGACCCCCCTTCGTCTTCTCTGTCCTCCTCCCTTCTTTCCTCGCTCACTTCTCGTGTCTATTTTCTCTGAACACAGCTGAGCCATTGTCAGTGTGATGGAAGGCAGTGTGTTGGTGGGATGCGCCTCTCAGTATGTGGAAGTGTGTATGTGTGTGTGAGTGTGTTTGAGTGCGTGGGCATGAGTGAGTGTGCGAGTGTGTTTGTATGAGTCATTAGAGGAAGGAACTGGTGTCAAGATGTGCTTAGGCTCAAATTTAAATAGGTTATGAGAAACGTATTGTGATGCGGAGACGTAACATTTTTCTGGCCATAAAAAATATACAAAAAACATTTTAGGTTTTATTAAAGTATCAGATATTTTGTCTTATGAGTCTCTTTATTCTCTACAATTATAATTCCAACTTCTTGTACAATCATTCATACTCTTTCAGTAAGTGCTTTTGGACCACATCCCCACTTGGCCCCTGCATGTCACTTTCCACTTCCATGGACCTCCTTGTTGTTTCTAGGTCTTTCTGATATGAATACATAACCTTCCACAGGATGATCTACAAATCTTTGACATATACATTTATTTATTTCATTCAGGTTAAGGGCCTTGTTGCCCTGCTGGATGTTAGACACGTGCCGCTTCTCCACCTTTCACTTGAGGATGCCGCACAGATGCCCAATATAGTTCAGGTCTGCGGACATACTTGGCCACTCCATCACCGTTACCTGCAGTTCGGCCCAGTTTCTGAAGGGAGGGCATTATGTTCTGCTTCAGAAAGTCACAGTACGTGTTGCAGCCCCAGACCATGATGCTACCACCACCATGCTTGACTGTAGTCAAGACACAATTTCCTTGGTTCTCCTCACCAGGGCGTCCCCACACATGCTGGACACCAAGTTTATCTTAGTCTCACCAGACCACAGGACATAGTTCCAGTAATTCATGCTCTTGGACAGGTCGTCTTCAGCAAACTGTTGTTCTGCTTCAGAAAGTCACAGTACGTGTTGCAGCCCCAGACCATGATGCTACCACCACCATGCTTGACTGTAGTCAAGACACAATTTCCTTGGTTCTCCTCACCAGGCGTCCCCACATGCTGGACACCAAGTTTATCTTAGTCTCACCAGACCACAGGACATAGTTCCAGTAATTCATGCTCTTGGACAGGTCGTCTTTAGCAAACTGTTTGCAGTTTTTCTTGTGAGCAGCTTCAGAAGAGGCTCCTTTTGGTACGACGGCCTGCAAACCGACTTGTTGCAGTGTGCAGGGCACGGTCTGAGCACTGACAAGCGGACCTTCCATTTCTGCAACTTCTGAAGCAATTCTGCAGCTCTCATGCATCTATTTTTGAAGCAGCTTCTGCACCTGATATACAGCATGTGGACTCTTTGATGGACCCTTTGCGAGGTCTGTTCCAGGTGGAACCCGTTTTGGAAAACCTCTATATGACCCTGGCCACTGTATGGTAACTCAGTTTTAGGGTTTAACCCATCTTCTTATAGCAGAGGCCGTCTTTGTGGAGAGCAACAGTTCTAATTCCCCAGAGAATCTTTACCATGAGGTGCCATGTTGAACATCCAGTGGTCAGTATGAGAGAATTGTACTCAAAGCACCACATTTGAACTGCTCTAACAACGGTTGCTGAAATGAGCGGCGTACTCACTTTTGTGAGATACTGTAAATATGCAGTATATATAAATAATAAATTTGGAATAAATATGCCATTTTCTCGCCTTACAGTCATTTTGCATGTATGACTGAGGGGTTATTTCTGTTGGTCCCGTTCTCTTTCCAATGATTCACCCTGGCAAACTTTGTCAAGTCAAGACTATAACTGTTCACATATACGCATGTATGAAGAAAACAGAATGTAGGCGTGACGTAGCCACTAAATATATACATCGCCACTTTACACTTCGGCATGTCACTCTATATTAAAAAACGTTGAGGATCATACAATATGAAGAGCATCATATTAGAATATTCTCAGTGATTATACACTCTATGAACAAAAGAATATGGACACCAGACTTTTCCACCATATGCGATTCTTTCACCAAAAACGCTGAAGGCACACAGTTGGGTAGGATGTCTTCGGGTGTGCTAACATGACATTTTTCCTTCACTTGAACTAGGAGACCCAAACCTGGTGCAGCATGACAATACCCCGGTGCACAAAGCCAGCTCCATTGAGAAATGGGTTGGACTGCTATAGTGCTACTGAATACCAGTAGGGACAATTTGAACACAATTGAGCATCCATGATACAGTAGGTTTCTATAGTGGTTTCTTTGGTTTGATGAGAACAATGTAATAGTGTACACACATGATTTTATGGAAAGCAATTGGTGATGGTTTAGGGGTGATGGGTTGTGTTGGGATTTGCAGAGGAAACCATTTAGGATTTTTCTGATGGCCTCTATTTATTTATTTATTTATTTATTTATTTATTTATTTATTTATTTATTTTTACTAGGGTAATTTGTATGAACCAACCAACCACCCAACCAAACCAAAACAAACCCATCCATCCGTCCATCCATCCGTCCATCCATCCATCCATCCATCCATCCATCCATCCATCCATCCATCCATCTAACCAACTAGCTGGCTAGCTAACTGACAAACCAGCTAACTTTCCTACAAACCAAGTCTTAAAAATTTCCACAAATATCTACGAATCTCTCAATATCATTATTTGTTTCCACCTCCCGCCAAACTTGCTAATTTCTCCCATACGTTTGAGAGGGTTTTGCCTTCCAGACACGAATAAATTAATTACGTGCTAAATTGCTAACTGACCTTCCCACAACGAACATTATATAAGGTGCATACATACAGTAACTGTCCCGAACCTGGAGCTTCCCTTTCTGTCCATCGAGTCAGAAGCTCGCAATTATCCCTGAGTCTCGAGTTCCCTTATCTGGGACACACAGTTTCTCAATCTCTCACCGTATCTCTACCGTTCTGTAGCTGTCACACTCTTTTCAGCAGTGTTCAGGACCTCACACTCTCTGGCTTTAACAAATGAGAGTTTCTGATCTTCTGTGTAAAAAAAATCTATATATTTATTAAAACGTGTGACGTAAAGACACGTTAAGAATTTTGCTAAGAGCTGAGACCGGCATCTGAAACTGTCTTTCGTAAATCTTTTCTAGATCGGCTGTGAATGTTTCATTTGTGTCCCGCTTTACGTTGGACATTGGTCCTCTTATCCCTCCCTCTGTAAACCAAACGTCTATCGACTACGGACCTGGGAATGCACCTCATCGCTCGGGAAAAAATTTTACAGGAGACCACCCGTCCTCGTCCTGCCCCTTGACTTGTAGCATAACAAAAAGCCGAAAAAAAAAATCTTAGCATGACGTGCTTGTTATTGCCGACCCGGCGCTTTTGCATGCCACAGGTGGGTGGATTTTGGATTTTTCCAAGAACAGCAGGTGGTAATTGGAGAGCGGATTAGTTTGGATAAATCGCCTTATTTTCGAAAAAATATCTCCAGCCCTCGAATCTCGAACTCCTATTCAATTTCCTTCCTCTTTCTCGCACTCATTAATCACCCGTCTGCTCCTCGTTTTTTTTTTTTTTTGCAAGATTTTATTCCATGCTCTTTTTCATGTAGTGTTTCTTTTTTCAATCACTTGATTTTCCTCCATTTTCCGGCTCCTCCTCCTCCTCCTCCGCTGAAGTGGATCTCCAGAGCGCTGCTATCTGTACATCTGGGGCTTTAATGTCAGGCTGACTGAAAGCTATACAAATCGGAACGAAAGCTTTTTTTTCGAGAAAAAGAAAAGAATACAAAAAAAAAGAAACCTTTGATATTAGCTGATAACTTTTCATCGTTTCTTTTGAGTTCGTTAACTATAAGCTCTGTAAATGGAGCTTATAGGGTCGCAGCTCCAGGGTTCCAGAGATTGACCTCTAAGTTAATATATTGTATACGCTACAGTATTTATAGATACTAAATACTTCGCTCCTGGTGAATCGTATTCTTTGACATTAGGTCCCTGCTACCGCAAAGTGAGTTTGAGTCTTTTTTGTTTACCGATAACAACCGATGCAAATATATTCTGTTTTTTATTTATATATGTCACCTTACTCTGAAAAACACTAAGCTTTCGGGGGATGACATTTGGCCTCAGGGATGCGAAAGAAAAGAAAGAAAGACGTGAAAGAGAGAAGGTTGAGGAATGCAGGCAGGGAGATCTCATATTTAATAAGTAAAGTGACGCCGGCGTGGGCGAGGCCGACATTTTTCTCTCCGTCGGTCTCCTGGGGTGGGCTCAGTCAGCCATTTTTCAAGCGAAACTGAAGGATTTAGGTTATATCTAGAAAGCCCATGAGATGCATCGTAGCATTTCCTCATATGGAGTAGCAGAGGTATTGGGGTGGGGTGGTGAAATTGAGGCCTGGAAGAAATGGAAAATAGAGGGAGACTTCTTTTTTTTTAACGTTTTAACATCTTGGACTTTTTTTCTTTTTTGGGGGTTGGGGGTTATTTGAAGCTCCACCAATCAAGAGGAATATATAAAAAATGTATAAAAATTCATTTTTTTATAATAAATCAAAAAAAGAAAAAAATTCTCAGGATTAAGAAATCTCAATTAGGAAATACTGTGGTCTTACGTTTTTTTTTGGTGTTTTTTTAATCACCTAGACCTACATATACAGGAGCAATCCAAAATAGATCGCTTTACTCCAGAGTAAATTCCCAAAGGGTCAAGCGAAAAGGGCACCTATGTTCGATAACCTCCTTCTGCAAAATAAAGGTCTCGGGATAGGCCAAATGGAAGATGGTTGGAAGAAATGAGGGCGTATGGAGCCTTAGGCTGAAGAGAAAGCGAGTCAATTATCAATTTGTGACCTGAGTATAAAAATGAATTTTTAAATCTTTGATATTTATAAACCTTCCGTCATGTTCATTTTCCCAGCAATGGGTGTTTAAAAGCCAAGCTGGATAATGCTACTGGGGAGATGAGGACAAATCGGCTCCCAAAACTGTGCCTCGTCACTTCAAGTGGAAAATGTAACGGAAGGCGAACCTCGCCGGTTTTGGAGGAAAACGGGCTTGTTGGCTATCCATACCGTGCTCCCAGACAGTTTGGCAATCAAGTACAGGATTCGAAGGTATACTATGTGCACATTCTGCCTTTTTTTTTTTTTTACATCCTTTTCAATAAATAATGGAGAAAAAAAAAAACACACAGAGCTCTTTTTAGCCACTTGCCCAGAAAGCACAGATGCTCTGGAACTGTCATCACAACATCCTAACTACAAAGGAGAACACTTCTGTTGGTCCCTCGGTGGTCACAGCAGGCTGTAGCCAGGAAGGTGCTGTTCCAAACCCAATTCCAGAACATTCCTTAGGGGTCGGGTTTCTTCTCATGTTTCCTGTGTTTGAATTCTGTTGCTTGGCGCGGTGTAGAAAAGCTCAGATGGGGACTAAAGTTTTAAAGCAGACTTAACATTATACTACCTGTAGAACTGGAAAAAGTTTTCAAAGCTTGGAATTGGAATTGTTGTCATGTACTATGGCCCCATTTCAGATTTTTGCCAAGCAGTGTGGCCCCATATCAGATTGTTGCCATGTAGTGTGGCCCCATATCAGATTGTTGCCATGTAGTGTGGCCCCATATCAGATTGTTGCCATGGTGTCCAAGATGGCGGCGCGGCAGTAGCTCGCAGCGGCCGCTCCGGACCCAAAATGGTGCTAACGTTATTCTGTAGCCCGCCCTACACAACACATGGGCATCGGAGCAACCGGTGTCCCTGTGTACAACCGAAAAACATTGATAGAACTCAGAAACAACCCAAACAACACCATAAATGACGACCTGCGGCAGAAGCTACGCGACCTCGGCGTGCTCCGAGAACCAGGCCTCCAGACCTCGGCATCGCCTGCGGAGGACGGACGGAGGAGGGGGAATCGGAAGCGTTGCGCAAGGAAGCAGAAACGCGGAAAGCGAGCGGGTGCTAATGCTAGGCTAAAAGCAAACCCTAGCCGGCCCGCTCTACCATCACTACTGCTGGCAAATGTCTGCTCCTGGACAATAAATTAGACTACATCAGACTCCAACAAGCTACTCGGCGTGAGTACAGACACTGCTGCGTTTTTGTGTTTACTGAGACGTGGCTGAGCGACAGAGTTCGGACGCTGCCATACAGCTGGACGGGCTAGCTGCGTTCGTGCCGACAGAAATGCAGCTCTGTGCGGTAAGACTCGCGGCGGCGGTCTGTGTGTTTACATCAACACGGAATGGTGTAAGAACTCTGTGCTTGTTTCTACCTACTGCTCATCGCTGCTGGAGTTTATTGTTGTGAGATGTAGACCTTTTTATTTACCCCGGGAATTCACCACCGCTATTGTGCTCGGAGTGTACATACCACCTAGCGCTAATGCTAAGGAAGCGCTCAGCGTGCTCTACGGGACCATTAGCGAACTTCAAAACACACACCCTGACGGACTGTTTATAGTCGCCGGAGATTTTAATCATGCAAATCTCAGGACTGTGCTTCCCAAATTCTATCAGAATGTGGACTTTGCAACCAGAGGAGAAAACACGCTGGATGTTGTTTACACAAACATCCGGGCGCATACCGGGCGAAGCCCCGCCCCACCTCGGGTACTCAGACCACATCTCTGTTATGCTGATCCCAGCATACAGACCACTCAGCAGGCGTTCAAGACCAGCTCAAAAACAAGTGAGAACCTGGCCAGCAGGATCCATGTCTGCTCTCCAGGACTGTTTTGAATGCACTGACTGGGACATGTTCAGGGAAGCTGCAACCAATGGCGATTTCATCAACTTGGAGGAGTACACGTCAACAGTGACCAGTTACATCGGCAAGTGCATTGACGACGTGACTACCTCCAGGACCATCACTATACGTTCCAACCAGAAGCCATGGATGACCGCCAAGGTTCGTGCGCTGCTAAAACAAGAGACTCTGCCTTCAGAGCAGGGGACAAGACGGCCTTAAAACAGCAAGGGCCAAACTGTCCCGTGCTATCAGAGAGGCGAAGCGCGCACACGCCAAGAGAATCCATGGCCACTTCCAGGACAGCGGAGACACCGGCGCATGTGGCAGGGCATCCAGGCGATCACGAATTACAAGACCACATCACCTGCTTGTGACCGTGACGCCTCCCTTCCAGATGTGCTGAATGACTTCTACGCCCGGTTCGAGGTGCAGAACAACGTGGTGGCGAGGAAGACGATCCCTCCTCCCAGTGACCAGGTGCTCTGTCTAACCACAGCTGAAGTGAGGAAAACTCTATGCAGAGTTAACCCACGGAAGTCTGCTGGACCAGACAACATTCCTGGCAGAGTGCTCAGGAATGTGCAGAACAACTAGCAGATGTCTTCACTGACATCTTCAACATCTCCCTGAGCAGCGCCACTGTTCCTTCGTGCCTCAAGATGACGACCATCATTCCTGTGCCGAAGAAGTCTTCTGTGTCCTGCCTCAATGACTATCGTCCGTTGCACTCACACCCATCATGATGAAGTGCTTGAGAGGCTTGTCATGAGGCACATAAAGACCCAGCTCCCACCGCACTGGACCCCATGCAGTTTGCGTATCGTCCAAACCGCTCCACGGACGATGCCATCTCCACAACCCTCCATCTGGCCCTCACCCATCTGGATAACAAGGACTCTTATGTAAGGATGCTGTTCATAGACTTCAGTTCAGCATTCAACACAATCATTCCCCAGCACCTGATCGAGAAGCTGAGCCTACTGGGCCTGAACACCTCTCTGCAACTGGATCCTGGACTTCCTGACCGAGACCTCAGTCAGTCCGGATCGGGAACAGCATCTCCAGCACCACCACACTGAGCACTGGGGCCCCTCAGGGCTGTGTGCTCAGTCCACTGCTGTTCACTCTGCTGACTCACGACTGTGCTCCAATGCACAGCTCGAATCATATCATCAAGTTTGCTGATGACACGACCGTGGTGGGTCTAATCAGCAAGAACGACGAGTCAGCATACAGAGAGGAGGTGCAACGGCTAACAGCCTGGTGTGGAGCCAACAACCTGTCTCTGAACGTGGACAAAACCAAAGAGATGGTTGTTGACTTCAGAAGAGCACAGAGTGACCATTCTCCACTGATCATCGATGGATCTTCAGTGGAGATCGTCAAGAGCACCAAATTCCTTGGTGTTCATCTGGCGGATAACCTCACCTGGTCACTTAACACCAGCTCCATCACCAAGAAAGCCCAGCAGCGTCTCTACTTCCTGAGAAGGCTGAGGAAAGCCCATCTCCTCCCCCATCCTGACCATGTTCTATAGAGGGACCATCGAGAGCATCGTGAGCAGCTGCATCACTGCCTGGTTTGGGAATTGCACCGTCTCGGATCGCAAGACCCTACAGAGGATAGTGAGGACAGCTGAGAAGATCATCGAGTCTCTCTCCCTCTATCATGGACATTTACACCACACACTGCATCCGCAAAGCAAACAGCATTGTGGACGACCACACACACCCATCACACACATACTTCACCCTCCTACCATCAGGAAAACGGTTCCGAAGCATTCGGCCGCCACAACAAGACTGTGTAACAGTTTTTTCCGCAAGCCGTCAGGCTCCTGAACAAACATCTGGACTGAACTCTCTCTCTCACACACACACACACACACACACACACACACACACACACACACACACACACACACACACACACACTTACACACAACTGAGTGACTGTGCACAACCGGACTCAACACACATACACTTCACACACCCAGGTCTCAGCACCATTCACACCTCTCATTATAGCATAATGTTTACATGCCGTTTGTTGCTGATCTCCGGAACTTGCTCTATTTGCACATTATTCTGTGAATCCATTGGTCACTGTTCACTTTATCTTGATTGCTGCTACCATATTTTTTACACTATTATAGGATTGCAAAATTCTGTTCACTTTATCTTGATTGCTGCTACCATATTTTTTACACTATTATAGGATTGCAAAATTCTGTTTATATTTGTTTACATTTCTGCTACTGTGCACCTTATCCTGTCACGACAAGTTTTACTGGCGGAGCTACTGCTGCTTTTATTTTTATATTTTGTGTATTTTGTATTGTTCTGCACTGTCTTGTGTTGTCTTTTGCACTGTCTTGTGTTGTCTTTTGCACTGTTTGCACCAGTTGCACACATGCACTTTATGTGGCGAGGATCTTAGTTCCTGGCCCTGTGTTCTTCTGTACTGTGACTGTTGTTTTTATGTTGTTTTATGTAGCACCTGGGTTCAGGAGAAACGTTGTCTCATTTCACTGTATACTGCATCAGCTATATATGGTTGAAATGACAATAAAAGCTTCTTGACTTGACTTGACTTGACTTGATGTAGTGTGGCCCCATATCAGATTGTTGCCATGTAGTGTGGCCCCATTTAAGATTGTTGCCAGGTGGTGTGGCCCCATATCAGATTGTTGCCATGCAGTGTGGCCCCATATCAGATTGTTGCCATGTAGTGTGGCCCCATATCAGATTGTTGCCATGTAGTGTGGCCCCATATCAGATTGTTGCCATGTAGTGTGGCCCCATATCAGATTGTTGCCATGTAGTGTGGCCCCATATCAGATTGTTGCCATGCAGTGTGGCCCCATATATGATTGTTACCATGTATTGTGGCCCCATATCATATTGTTGCCATGTAGTGTGGCCCCATATCAAAT
This sequence comes from Silurus meridionalis, assembly GCF_014805685.1. NCBI lineage: Eukaryota > Metazoa > Chordata > Actinopteri > Siluriformes > Siluridae > Silurus > Silurus meridionalis. The sequence goes on from NC_060892.1 coordinate 24,868,810, forward strand.
TGTGGTCATGAAGTGTAGCCACATGTGAGATTGCTGTTTGGTGGTGTGGCCCCATATAAGAGTTTTGTCAGGTTGTGTGGCCTTATATGAGATCGTTGTCAGGTGGTGTGGCCCCATGCGAGATTGTTGTCAGGTGTTTTGACCTCATATCAGATTGTTGTCAGGTTGTGTGGCCTCATGTGGCATTTTTGTCAGGAAGTAGCCCAAATGTGACATTGTTCTCAGGTGGTGTGGCCTCATATGAGATTGTTATCAGGATGTTTCGGCCCTCAGATCAGATGTTTTTTTGCAATGTGGACCATGTAACATTGTTGTCAGGTGGTGTGGCCTTATTTGACATTGTTGTCAGGGTGTGTGGCCCAATGTGACATTGTTGTCAGGTGGTGTGGCCCCATTTAAGATTGTTGCCAGGGGGTGTTGGCTTATATAAGATTGTTGCCAGGTGGTGTGGCCCCTATATCAGATTGTTGTCAAGGAGTGTGGCCCAAAATAGCATCATTAGCAGGGTGTGTGGCCCCAATGTCAGATTGTTGTCAGGTGGACATTTTAATCAGGAGGTGTTGCCTGATGTTACATTATTGCCAGGGAATATAGCATCATGTGACATTGTTGTCAGGGGGTGTGGCCTTATGTGTAGCTTTAGAAACACCTGTCTGAAGCTAGGGAAGTAAATGAACATTGAGCAGAGCAGGAGGTTGTCATCTGGTGAACGCTGCCCTGATGGAGAACCATGGAAGTGTGTTAACAAATTGAACCAAGAACAAGGAAAAGACTTTAGTAGAGCAGATCGATGAATGAATTCTTTTTCCTTTTTTTTTTTTCAGACATTGACCAGCATGGCTTCTGTAGCAGATCCTGTAGTGTTTATGTAAATGATTAATGTGAAGGCAGCTTATTGAGTAGTGAAAGGGTTTTCACAGACCTGTAGAGATTTTTTCTTATATCGTTTAAGCAAAGGACAGAAAACAAATGAAGAAACAATCAAACAATGTTCTGAAACAATCAATCAAAACAAATTGATAAATAAATGCATACATTCAGTATGTAAATATGTAATCACATAAGTAAATACAGAAGAAAGAAAGAAAATAAAGAAGTAAATAGACAAATTAGTAAATCAATATTTAAGGAAAAATAATAAAAAACATAAAAAAAACAAATGTAAATAAATATGAAAGCCAGTAAGTAATAAGTAACTATATAAGTAAATAAATAAGCAACTATATACATGTAAACAAACTATCTATGTAATAAGACTAACAAACTAAGCAAATAAATAAATAAATAAATATATATATATATATATATATATATATATATATATATATATATATATATATATATATATATATATATATATATATATATATATATATATATATATATATATATATATATATTTTTTTTTTTTTTTTTTCTAGTACTATAATATATATAATGACCTAATATTTATTCACTTGTTTTTGTATATACTGTATATAAAAAAAAGTAAGTAAATAAACAAACATGCATGCAAACAATACATGTACATAATTAAGTAAATAAATAGGTATGGAAGCCAGTAAGTATACAAATATATAAGTGAAGAAATGAGTGAGCAAACAAATAAATAAGTTTAAAAAAAAATTGAAGGATGTGTTTTGCACAATGGTAAAAAAAAAATTAGCTATTGTCTTAGATTATATTGATTTTTTATTTTTTGTAGGCTGAAAGTTTCATGTAGCTGAACCTAGTCTGAATGTTAAAGCATAAATATCTGCAAACCCTACAAAACTAATAAAAAAATATCGGCCAGGAGAAGGAAAAATACAAATCTGACAAATCCGAGATGTTGATGGCTGCGTACGTGAGCGTTTCTTCTTCCGAGCAAATAGTTCGTACAGAGATTGTCACCAAGCTCCTGTTTAATATTCATCGCACAGGAAATGATAATGTATGGGTAGGATATCTATATTCAATTCACTCTAAGTTACTGATTTAGCGTCATATCGCACGTGTTTGAGATTATGTTTCAGCACCATGGATAGAGATATACCACAATTTTTTTAGGGACCTATAACCTGGGGTCATGGACTTTTGACCCTGGCAAGTCTCCACAGATTGCGATTTTATATGACCTCATGGCTGCTACACTGCCTGTTAAAACCCCGGGAGACACACTCGTGGCCAGTAGTTATTGATCCAGGGTAAAATGTCAGTCTGCATGAGTCAGTGGGGATAAGGAGGTCATTTTGGTGAGAGCTGCTCTCAGGAAGTGGAGGGAAAAAAAAGAGAATATTTTCTACGAAGAGATTGTAAGTGTAAAGTTTCTTTGGGGGGTTAGCTATTAAACCATTAACGCGAAGTAGACGTGCGTTTGAAAAGCCAATCTCTCAGACGAAAACTGGTATGGAACTTACAGTATAAAAGTCATTCCTTAATTAAGCCCCTGATTGGTATGTGATTAAATAAGCTTGAGCTCGAGCGCTTTGACAAACAAAGCGAACACTTCAGCCGGAATGCATTCGGAAGCGTACTTTTTCATTAAAAGTGTCTTAGGAAAATGAAGAAAAGGAATGGAAAAAAAAAAAAGGATTAGGCTGCCGGAGCGTAGGCGTCGAGCACCTTCATTCATCTTCTGGTCCGACTCCTTAAGCATGTTATTTAGAGCTGAAGAGGGGCTCTCGAGCTCGTCTAGGCAGATCGTGCCATTTGGTGAAGTGATCAAGACGTGGATGAAGGCTGAGTGTGGAATCGGGATCGGAGTGTGCAGATGATCCGAGTGGCTGTGCGCACGCCGAATTGGAAATGAGGAGCGGATGGAGGGATTCCCTGGGAAGCATAGATCGAGGTGAAAAGGGAGGGAAAAGGGATGGAGAGAGCTAATGAGAAATGCTGTTAAATGACCAGAGATCAAAGCAAATGGCAGAACTGGAAAAGCGCTGGACTCGAACGATCCTCCCAGCTAACAGGACGAACTCAAGTACGCGAACACAGAAGACTTGTGAATCATATCCAGGATAAACATCAATGCTCAGGGATAATGAGTGGTGGGAGTGTGTGTGTGTGTGTGTGGGGGGGAATAGAAATTGTAAGAAAGAGTAAGCTTTAGATAACAAGGCCGGCCAGCGTGTGCGAATGTGTATCTGACAGTCTAGCTTTCTCCCTCGGGGTAAAACCACCCTGAAAAAAAAACTGGAACATATTTTTTCCCCCTGAACATTTATACCATATACATCTAATGAAGAGACAACATCGTCCTGCTTTTTAGAATTCATCCCAAAAAGCATCAAGAGACCAGAAACCACCAGGAGACTAGACTGTGGAGAGGAAAAATTGTTTGCTTGTCATTGTAAAAAAAAAAACATTTCTCCATATATAATTTATAATAGTAAAGTGACCCATATATGATATACAGTAAAAGTGTTTTTCACGTTTTCTCAGCATCACTGCTGCTACTGGAATATGACTGAGACCGAGGCGTGTCCTGAGAGTCACATAGAATATAGATTAAAATGGCAGAGGCAGAAACTGAATCTTGCTGGAGACAGAACAGGAAAAAAAACGTCTGGTTTCATTACATCTTTTTTTTTTTTTTTGCACGCTGTTTTCCATGTGTGTGAAGGGGCCATGCATTCGAAGTCTGTTTATATCTAATATTGTATATAATATATACAATAATATCGGGACACTAGACGTCTACAGCTATATGTGGTTCTTCCCTAAATTGTATAGAACTGATATTGACAGTTGATATGCAGTTACACTATGTAAACAAAAGTATTGGGACCCATTTGAAAGCACACAATTGTGTAAGACGTCTTCGGATCTGCCCAACATCTGCTCCAGCATGACAGTGGTCCTGTGCATAAAGCCAAATCCAAGAACATATGGTTTAGATGTTTAGATCTTGAGTGGCCTGCTCTAGAGCTCTAACCTCGATCCTATGGAACTCCTTCGGGATGAATTGGAACACTGGAACTGCATCCCAGGCTTCGCCACTTTTTGCTACATCAATACCTGACTTAATGAGGACAAATGTCCAAACGAATCTTATGGTCAAAGTGTCCACAAACTTTTGCTCAAAGTGTATATGTTTCTAAGTCTCCAGAGTTTGCAGTGGCCCCATATTTCAGCAGAGAAACTCATAGAAACGAGCAGGATTGCACCACAATTACAGACTGTCTCACACACACACACACACACATACACACACACACACACACACACACACACACGAGCGGCACAACTTCCTTTTCATTGTACGTTCATGAACAGAGTGTTTCTGTTTCTCTGAACAGGCATTAATAAAGATTTTTCGAACCGACAAAATGACAGATGTCTCTCTCACGCGCACGTTTTCTGCCTCGCTTTCTTTCTTTTCTTTCTTTCGTTCTTTTTTTTTTTCTCCCTCTCTCCATCTCTCTCACATCCAACACACTGCTTCGAATAATTTTACAGACTAGTGCCGAAATCTGTCAGTCAATCTGGCACATGGAGAAGAACTCGCCGTGCGATGCGGACGATCAGACAGATTTGGGCGTTAATAGAAAACAAATTAATCCGTCTGATCTGCAGGCACTTCTGCAGTTTCTCAGCCGACGGTGGGTGAAGGAGATGCTTCTCTCTCACCGTGCAAGAGTATGCGATCCACGTTGCACGAACGTATGCTGTTTTTCATCCCACAAACTTTAATTGTGTAGGATGTCTTTGAAAAATCCCAAACCTGTTCCAGCTCCATGAAGATATGCTTGACATGGATTGGAGTGGAAGATCTCCTGCTATAGAGCTCTATTGGTATTATCGTTGACTGCCTCCTCACTTCCTCCTCCATCAGAACCTCGCCTTTACTGTCTTGGAATGATCACAAATCTCGAAAGCGCACTCCAAAATCTAGTGGAACATCTTTCCAGCAGAGTGAATGTTATTATAAGAGTAAATGGAAGCTTTAAGGTATGAGCTTAGAGCTTTGGTCTCAATGGAAGGTGGTAGCTCCCAAATCTGGTGCAAGATCTTCCCAATAGAGTGGAGGTTATGATTAAATGGAAATGTCAGGTGGGTGATGAATAGTGGTACCTTAGCACTTAGGTCCAAATATAAGGTCGCAACTCAAAATATGGTGCTATATCTTCTCAGTAGGGTGGGGTTAAAGGTGGGTGGTGGATGCTGAGGGTTGGTAGGTTAGAGCTTAGGTCCAAAAAAACGAGGTGGTAGCTCCAAAATCAGAACTGGTAAAATATCTTCCTAGAAGAGTGGCGGTTATTATAAGAGTAAATGGACAGTCAGAGGTGGGTGGTGGTATCTTAGAGCTTAGGTCCAAATAAAAAGGTCATAGCTTAATGTTTAAGGCTTTGGATCCCAATGTCGTGAGTTCAAATCCCAGCTACACCAAGCTGCCACTCCTGGGCTTCTGAGCAAGGCCCTTAACCACATAGATGCTCTGGATAAGAAATCATGGAAAACTGCTACAATCAAAAAATTAAATAAATAAAGAGGAACAAAACAATCAAATTCACAGTGAAATAAAATCAAGGATGCTTTACAATAAAAATAGAAATAGACCCATCACTACCAAGTGCTCTCCAGACTGACGCTGGAGACGTGACATTTCCCTTTACTGGAAAACCGCCCCGAATCTGTGTGTTTCCGGGGTCTTTTTTATGTCAGCTGTTTAAAATTTCGCACTTACATTCCTCTGGATTTTCATTGACGATGATGTTGTCATGCCCTTATAACAACCTTGGCTAAAATAAATCAATAAATTAATTATTAATGAATTAATAAACAAATAAATAAATAGAAAAAAATAATAAAACATCACAGACACATCACAAAAATAATAATCATCATTTAAAAAAATCAACTGAAGACTATCCTGAAAAAAATAAAGTTTTAAGAGCAGATTTTGTGAGAAAAAAAAAAAAAAAAGCTAAAAGATTCAGCCTGTTTAATTTCAATGGGAAAAAAATTCCAAAGTTTTGTTGCTAACAATCCCGAAAACCCATAGACGGGTAAACAGGTAGGAGGAACATTTAAAAAAACAAAATCTAAGGAGCGGAGATCACGGCTTTATAGGTCAACATATTTCGAATTAATTCATACCAAAGGAGCTCAATAGGGTTTATAGCTCTATAACGGTCCACTCAAGATCTTCCACTCCAACCCATGCAAAGCATAGGAGCTTTTTCATGCTGGAACAGGTTTTGGTCTCGTAGTTGAAGTGAAGGATAATTTCATGGTACCACATCCAAGTACAATACAATCGTTTGCCTTCAATTTTGGGAAACCAGTTTTGGGAAGAACCACATACAGATGTTAAAGCCAGGTGTCCCAATACTTTTGTCTATATACCGTGTATTATGTATATTAATACACAATTATATTATACACACCATACCAAGTCGGAACATCAGATCCCTGGCACGGTTTCAAATCTCGTAGTTGCTACTGCGTTCCGTGAAATATATATAAATATATAATCTCGGGCCCGATATTATTGAAGCGTGAGACTCGTAATCCACTTTGTAAAACACAATTTGACAAAGTGATGTTTATTCAATAGGCAAAGCTGTGTATTTTATTTGTATTTTTTTTTTTCCTTCCCCTGACAGCTGTTCAAAGCGTGCCGTTTTTAGTGCCTCGCTATAGATCCAGTATCGCAGTAACACTTTCACTCCAGAGCACCGCCGCAGTCAATAGGGCTGTCCTCTCGCACACTCATAAATCACTTTTTCCTTTTGTCAAGGTGGACTGCATTTAAAAAAAAAAAAAAAACTCGGCTGTGGCAATATTTCACACACATACACACACACAGTCTTTATAGGGGTTTTACTGTATTACTATAGTGAAATACTGTTCCCTCTACAGCTACCAAATCCTACCTTTAACCTCTAAAACTGTTCAATTCAATGCATTGTGAACACACACGTTTTTCCTATGTCCACAAACCCCTTGTGTGTCTGCACTTCTAATTAAAAATCTATACTTAATATAGAAGATGGATAAAAATGATATTTTTTTGTTCATTATGGAAAAAAAAAATTTTCATTGTCCATGCAATCATTAATACGTTTTTCCAACGTTAGTGCCAATGAATGCTTCAGATCCCTGGATTTTGACTGACAGTGGAGTGGAACCCGATGTTCTGCTGTGTTAAAGTGGATCCCCCAAGCGGAGTGATTATTGAATTATCCATAGCCGCCCTGTTGTTTTCTAGCTAGTTTTCATCAATGAGGCATTTTGCAGGATTGCAGCTTGTTGCATGGTTTTTGTGTACCGTTCTGTGTAAAATCCCAGCAATCAACAGTTTCTGGACTCGAGTACCAGTGCCAGGAAGGTGACAAATATGAACAAAAAGGTTGTCCACACCTGATCATAAGTGTCGTACATGCTTTTTGAATATCCAATTTTCTGTTATAAAAGCCTCCAATCTTTTGGGAAGATGGTTCACTAGATTTTAGACTACGCTTCTGGACATTTGGGTTTATTCGGCTGGCTAATAAAGTCGGATACTGATGTAAGTGGGTTGAAAAGGCCTGGAGTGCAGTCAGCATTCCAATTTATCACCAAATTGATTTAATAAGGTTTAGATCAAAGCTTAATAGCAGGCCACTAAAGATCTTCGAAGTCATGTAAAGCGCATCTGGGCAGGACAGGTTTGGGTCTTGTACCACACCCAAAGCCATATATACATCTTTGTGGTAACAGTATGGGTGGAAAAATTCACTTTTTCCATATCGTTTATTGTGATTGGCTGATTGGAAACCTGGATGTTCTAGTTAGCTGATATGCAAAAGGAGAAGGCGGAAAATGCGATTGAGGTTCGCTTTAATGTGTAGTTCTAAGCCTTAATATTATAGTAAAACTTTCTTTCGGCTTCTCCCATTAGGGGTCGCCACAGTGGATCATCCGCATGTTTGATTTGGCACGTGTTTTTACACTGGATGCCCTTCCTAACGCAACCCTCCCCATTTATCCGAGCTTGGGACCGGCACTAAGAGTGGTTGAGGTTGGTTCCCTGACCGGGGATCGAACCCGGGCCGCAGCGGTGAGAGCGTCGCATCCTAACCACTAGACCACCAGGGGACCTAAGCCTTAATATTATAGTAATTTACTTTTTTGCACATATGCCATGCCTCAAATCTACAACCTTAATTAGACAGCAACCGATAAAATAGAACCTATTCGTTGATACCAAACACTGCTCAATGAAAGCAGCCATGATGATGTTTTTGCTTCCATTGACACCATCGGATTTCAATGTTCCAGCTGTGATGAACGCAATTCCACGTGGCCAGAAGGCACCCTGGTCAGTAGTTAATACATTTAGCCGCATTAAAAAAAAAAACAGGATCGTACTTTTATACTGACATAAATGAAAAGTTGGGACATGACTCAGCGCTTCCACCAGACAAAACATTCTTGTCGTGTTGGTAAACCTTCACTATCCACTAACATAAACAGCAGCATGTTTAGTCTCATAACAGGGTTTCAGATGGGGAAGAAAAAAATAGATCCTAAGCACACCAGTTTATTCCATAACTGACAACCTAAATGAGGCTATTTACATTTACAGTTTACATTTATGGCGTTTGGCAGACGCCCTCATGGAGAACAATTTATCGGGATAATTGTGATATACTCGCTTTAACAACTTACTTACAACGATCTCATTTATACAACTGAGCAGTATAGGAAATCACATCAGATCAGAAGGTCAGATGACCACAAAGCTGCTGAAAAAAAAGCTGCTGGATGTAAAAAAAAAAAACAAAAACAAAAAAAAGTGAGAATTTCACCAACCCCTTTGATTTTAAACTGTTTATTTGTGTGTTTAATTTGCAGCTGAAAAATGCAAAAACCGAGATAAACGGACGCCACCCCAAAAATGCTATTTTATGTATACAGTACTGTTCTGTATTAATTTTACTTCATTTTATAATTAATAATGATATTTTTATTAATAAATCTTATTATTTCAACAAAAAACAATTCCCTATAAGTGTTTTGGTCTATAGTGCTCGCTGTGAGAGGCCGGGAAAAACAGCCAAACTAATTAGTTATGTGGCAAACGCAATTCCGCGACAAACCAGGGGGCGCCATATTTGAACCGTGGTAAAGCGGGGAATTACTGTTGATCTATTATCCTTTTTTTCCCCATTTTTCTTTCTTTCATGTCATATATATATTTTTTAATATATTATAAATTATATATATATATATTTTTTTCAATATGCGATAAATGAGAAGTTTTTTCGCATCACTAAAAAATCCTTTTTTATTTATTTTAGAATTTTTTATCGGTTTTATCGGTAATAAAATAATAATGCAAATTGCTCTGGGTTTAATGGTAAGTGTAATGGTGTAACCCTGTGGTTACTGGTAATTAATACCACTAAGGACCAGTAGAACATTTTTAAAACTTAATCACATGGACACAAAAAGGCACCATCAGAACGGCATTAATCCTCCAGAATCCAGTACACAGGTTACATTTATATTTATGGCATTATGTCCAAATTATTTATCTCATTTATGCAACTCAAGGGCCTTGCTCAGGTGCCCTTGAGTGGCAGCTTGTTGCACCTGGGATTTGAACTCACGACCTTCAAATCCAATGCATTAAACACTAAGTTACAACCTCCCATAGGTTAAGAAAATGATGCAATAATGTACACTATATAATGATGACCAGCTGATTTGTCAAGAAATTTGCCATTTGTTGAGAAAATGTTAGAATTTCTGAGACGCCAAGTGCTAACTGTTGTGTTTGTAGAATAAAACATCCCTGTGGTGGGTTTATTTCAGATGCATAAAAACACAGGCATGAAATGACACGCTAATCGTTGCCGCTCACAAATGCCCTCGTATCTTATTTACCTGAAATGGACACCAGCATCAGAAATCATTCAGCAGAATAGATTTAACTAAGAGAAGCAAATTGAAGAGAAGTGAAAGATACATGAAGTTGTTTGAAAGCAGTAGTTGTTCGCTTAAGGTTTCTGCAAATAAAACAAACGAATGGAGAAAAAAACCCTCAACAGAATTACAGAAACGAGTTATTTTCCTAACTCTAATGAGCAGGTAAGGTTTTTTTTTCCCAGCCTCACATGAAGTTTTTTTAAGAACAGATCAGCTGGAACCAAATCCAGATTGAAAGCTTTATTGATTGCAACTGTGCAGCTGAGCCGAGTTTTCATACAAAACCAACTAATAAATCCTTATTGCATATAAACAGACGCTAAAAAAAGGGACACATTTGCGGTTCTTCTCCAAACTGTTGCCTCACAGTTGTTTAGGACGCCTTTAGATGCAGAAGCATGATAGTTTTCATTTTTACATTCTGTAAAGCTGCTTTGAGACAATGTCCATTGTGAAAAGCGCTAGAGAAATTTACTTAAACCTGGTATCCTTGTCGACCCCCACCCCCCTGCCTCAACACAGATTTTCCAGGGTGGCATAATAAAAATAAAAGATATCTAATTTCTAATATCTGTGTTTTCTAGTGTTTTATACTATGAAAACTAGTATATTAGAGCTTTTCGTCCCTATAAGTTCTTCAGTCAATCTCAATGAGCAATGAAAGAGACTATTGAGACTTTATTGACTGGACAGTAAGGAATTTTTAATCGTCTTGTACGTTGTAAAGTTTTGCCGTTCAGGGTTAAAGACTTGAAGAACTTTCCGTTCAGAACGAGACAGTTTTCCTAAAGTTAACAGTGACGTCGGAACAAAGAAGCGTGGAAGCACCCTAATGAAGCGAGCTGTTTTCCCGTACAAATAGGCCAATCATATAGGACACTCGCTCGCACTCCACTCCCCAGTGACCGCAAGACCAAAGGATTATTCTCATCAAAGGCATGGCATGAATCACGTGTGTGTCAGAGAACGAGAAAGAGAGAATGTGTGTGTATTGGGCAGGTTTCAATATCTTGGTAAGGACCAAAAATTTCCCACAAGGGGAGTCGTTTTGACAGTTGTCTATATGGGGACATTTGTAGCTCCCTAATGCAAAAAAAACAGCTTTTCTTTGAGTTCCTAAAAAAAGACAAAATGTTTCCTTTTGGTTCCTGAGAGCAAATGAATGTCTCTTTTTTATGAATTTTGTTGGACACCTTTTGAACATCTCCGCTCTTCTGGGAAGATGTTCCACAAGAATGTGCTTGTGGAGATATGCGAGCAATCAGCCACAAGGGTGTTAGTGAAGTCAGGAACTTGTGTAGGACAAAGAGAGGAGGCCTGGAGTGAAATTCTAATAGTGTCCACTACAAATCGCATTACAACCCATCAGCTGTTAACCAAATGCTATTTATTCCATGGTGTGTTTATTTGTAAAATCACAATCTCAGCAAACCTTGGAGCTTGGAAAACTGGATGCTCAATAGAGGATTTAAATGGTGGCCCATAGACCACTAATAGACCTTAATGGTGTCCCATAGATATCTCACCTGACATGCTGTACAAGTCACCAAATGTGTTCTATTGGTCCTTAATGGTATCAGACAGAACGTGATACCAATTATAAGACCGGCAATTACCAGACGCGTGGGGTTACACCATTCCAGTTTTCATTTGAACTGATACAATTTCCATTAGAACCATTAAAACCAGGGTTTTTTTTCTCCCTTAAATGTAGATTAATGACAAAGAAAGAAACCAATTACGCAGTCAGGAATGCAAGTGCAAACAGAGGACTGAATGTGTTGTAAAATATTCACAATGCAATTCTGTGTGTGTGTGTGTGTGTGTGTGCATGTGTGTGTGTGTCAGTCAGCCACTGCGAGCCCACCCCTACCATACCAATACAGTCGGGTTTGGCAGGCCTCCAGTGCAGCACATCTGGCACTTGAAAGGCAGAGACTACAGAAGGTGATGGGCCTGGATCAGGAACAATGCCAAGAGCAGAGACGCTCACTGCCCCTGCCTTCGTCCTCGTCTTCTTCCCGGAGACGAGTACAGAGGCCAAGCGGAGAACAGGGGGGAGTGGCAAAAACAGGAGAGGAGGCCCTCTGTCTTCTTCCCGGAGACAGGGAGCGTATCCCTCGGGTCTTCGTTCGCAGCAATAAAGAAACCTCGAGAGCAAAAGGAAAAATTTGTTTGAAGGTTTTGAATCCATATCTCAAGGGACATTTTTTTCCCTCGTCACTCTTTCGCTAATCGTCATAAGGGCTTTATACACTCTTTGTATGTCGTGACTTGTAAGATTGTAGCCAGATGGCTTAAGTCTGCGAGTGTCTATTGAGATCGAGCACCACTCCAAGGGGCCTGTGCCACCAAACCCATTTTGATTAGACAGAGGATTCCGAGCCAGTGAAGATCTGGCAGACGCTTCCCAGCCCTCCAGATCATAAACTCCTCAATCACCATAGTGAAGTCCATTCGTTTGGCTTGGCGGCTCACACACGGACCAACAAACTAGCCTTAGGTTTATTCGTGGTTCCTTTCCTTTTTTTTCTCTCTCCATTTTCTTACCTTCCTCTAACGTATTCTCTAGAAAAGCATTTTTAAAGTGTGGTGAGAATTTGTTTGCTTTCTTGTTAATATAAAACGAAGCACTCCCGTGAAAGATGTGTGCGGGAAAAAGAAAGAGAGAGGGAAAAAACTAAACAAAACAATTACGCACGGAAACGCAAATGAGGTATGGCCGCGTCAACAGCGAAAGCTTAATAGTTCATTTCAGTCATTGTCTGTGTGTGAGTGCGTGGGGCTTTTTGCTCCATTACCTCCAAAACAGTATGTAAATTCGCAGTTTTGGAGACAAAATATTTAGCTGTGCTTTTGCTCGGAGCAAATGGGCTCCAATGGAGGGAGAGAGAGAGAGAGAGAGAGAGAGAGAGAGAGAGAGAGATGCAAAAGGTGGGAAGGCGTTTGAAGTTCGTTTGAGTCTGCAGGATTTAGCCTGTAGCGTAGCCCGAGCTTTGCTTAAAATATTAGTTTTGAAGGCATCCGGGTCACGAGTCGAGTTTACATAAGCAGTGGAAAGGAAATGTCATTATTTTATCTGTTCTCTCGCTTTCTCCCACTCACTCCCTGGCATTTCAAGCATTCCGACTTGCACCTGGAACAGTGGTTGGTGAAGGGAAGTAAATGAGTGTTTACCGCAACTCACTGAACATTAAAAAGTCTTTCTATGACCAGAGGTCTCATTTCCCCAGACTTTTTTTTTTAAAACCATTTCTATTAGTATAAAGCACAGCAAAAAAAAAAAAAAAAAAAAAAAAAGGAAGGAACTCATTTTTTTTTCTTTTTCTTCTTTTTATTTATTTTTTTTATAAAACGAGCACTGCCAATTCCACAATTATTGGCACTCTTGCTGAAAATGGCATAATGCTTTTACACTGGATTTTGCTTTTACTCAGGAGAATTAAATCGGAGCAAATAATGTTTACTCAATGAATTTAATGGTGGAATGTTTAAAATACGTTATATAATTATTTGATGTCATTAATTTGTTGATTTTCCTGCAATATTTGTTTTTAATAAAAGTTAAACTAATTAATTAATGAATTCCTGGCAAACTAAACAGTATATATGTATGTGGACGAGCGCCAGTTTTCGAATGGAGTGTGGAGCATACGCTGCTAATATATATATATATAAATGGCTTTAACAGTACACACAATTCATAATTTGGATCAATTTTGGTGCAGTTATGGGGAAGAAATAGCAAATATAATATTTAACAGTTATACATTCATTTGCTGTAACCATTAAACGAATGAATCATTCATTTCAAAATGAATAATATGCGTAATGCCATTGCAATGTATTCATTTATTAATTATGTATTTATTTTCATGCGAATTACGCATTAACATTTTCATGTTAATAACGCGTTAGCGCATATGCATTTTAACGGCACTAATTTTATTAACGCGCTGTTAATGTAGCGTGTAATTCTGGTTTTCACTAACAATTAAAAATAGCAATAAATAAATATATAAAAGGCGAAATGAAAACCTTCGATATAAAACGATTACAATTTAACGAACAGTTATTTTTATTCAATGAATATTTGCTTATGTGCCAAGTCTCGAATCAAGCACCATAAACCACCAGGTTGCGCAAATCCGGCAATTAAAACCGTCCGTGTGGAAACATCAAAAGTTCTGTTTGGTTACGTAATGATTTACTTAATTTAAAACACCATAATTAAAAACATTTACAAAAATATTTTGCCTTCATGCATGTTGAGTTTGGTTTCACTAATAATAAGTATTAAAAAAGTATTCATTTAAGGTACATTTAGAGCAGATAAGAATGTATAGTAAGTATATTTGTGGCAACCATTTTTAAAGCTGAAGCATCCTGGTGATTATTGGAGCTTGTGTTGCTGTCAGTCTTTTCCAGGAGCTCCAGGACCACCAGAGCCCCAAAGCATCAGTAATTCACCACCATATTGTGTTTTTGTGGATGAAGGAAACGGGGCGAGTCTGATAATGACACATGATTCCGTCTGTAGCTCTAATAATGTCAGGTAAAAGGTCAGATGCTACACCGGTGTCGTGTCTTTTGCAATTTTTTTATTTTTATTTGATCAATCCCAGGATTAGGCAGGAGAATTCATTCTCGATAAAAATCGCACTACGCCATGTGGTTATTGTATTATATATTATATGTACTTATTATATATATCCAGCAAAACCTGAATAAAACCGATGAACATGCGAAGAACCTCCTGATATACATAAACCCTCCATTGGGAAACCCTTCCATTGTCCAAGAGCAATGCAATTTTCTTATATATAAAAAAAAAAAAAAGTTATATTTCTGCTAATGTATTTATATGTAATCACTTAAAATTGTTGTTTAGATGTGCTAATAATTTGTACAACATAGGAAATACCTCATATATAATCTTCCTCTGACAGCCTGCCAAACGTTAAGGTCAAACGTTTTTGCTCTTGCTATACGAGGTCCGGGTGTTCGTTTGGCATTTTGTTTTGCAGCATTTCATATTTGAGGCTGAACTCCCACCTGCACGACTCCTTTAAAGCTGAAGTCATGGTCCCCGGAGTGCATTGGCAGGAGATCAATAACACACACCGCTCTCCTTTTCATGGCTACTGGCCTGCAAGACAAAGTGAAATAGAAGTGCAGGAGCTTTTCCTCATGCTGGTGTACAGCTTTATGAAAACAACAACAACAACAAAAAAAGGCACCGGCCTGAGAGATGCGATTGCAAGCACCTCCGCATGACCGAGCTGCAGACCTCCGGAGCTCTTCGGGATGAAAACAAAATGAAATGTAAATGTATTTCTACCTGAGCTACCGCCCAGGCTTTCTGAAACAGGAAGCAAGCGAAACAAACCTGATTTCCCTGAGATCAACTCGGACACACGGCCTTGATGAATATGTTGAATCGTTAACATTGCAGGAATGCTTTGTTCAGCTCGATATCGGCGTCTTCTCATGAACCGTGGAAGCACTACTCAATCTAGTTTACCCTGGATAGAACTTCAAACCTACGACTTGTTCCTCTATCGTCTATTTGTTCCATCAAATATTTCTGGACACCTGTCTAAGATTTCAGAGCATCCCTTTCCAAACTTAGTGCACACTTTCTCTTAGAATACCCTCCACTCTTCTGGGAAGATGTTCCACCAGATTTTGGTTGTGGATATTTTTGCTAATATAGGCACATTATGATGTAGGACATGGTGAATGAGGAGGTCTGGAGTGCTGGGAACGTTCTAATTCATTCCAAACTTTTTCAATAGGGTTGGTTAGGTAGGAGGCCACTTAGGATGTTCCACTTGAACCCATGTAAAGCATATCTTTATAGGGCAAAGTTTGTGCACAGGCATCTGCTGGAACGGGTTTGGGTCTCGAACTTTGTCCCAACATTTTGGAGAGGAACCACCTATTTTTGGAAAAGTTAGTTGTCCCAATAGTTCTGTATATATAGTCCTTAAATATATCTTTACTCAAATGCAGCCTCACAAAGGGGCAGCAAACAAATCAATATTGAGCATAAGAATCAGGACTATCATGTTGCTTTATAGTCTAATAAACTGAAATAAGAAAAAAATGAAGTTCTGAATGTATATCTAACGCAGTGCTGAGTCAGCATGAGCTGTTTTGTAATATTTTTGTTCTCACATGTTCTCCTGCAGCTGTCAATAAAATATACTGTCTTTATTAAAAAAATAAAAATTCTCTGGTCATTGTTACTGCCACAGAAGGACAAAGGAAAAGGATGGCGACAATACGTCTTCACTTCCATCACTTCCACCGCATTCGTAAAGCGATTGCTTTGTTCTCAGGAGATTAAGTTCGATTCCCAACTACAGCTATCCGAAGCAAAACATCCAAACGGGGGTGGAAGGGAAATCAATTTTACCACGTGTTACAGTAAAGCAACATAAACAAGGCTTTACCAAGGATGCGCATGCTAGCACGCAAAGCTTTTATAATAATTGGTGTCATATGACAAAGCTAGCTAATGGTTTGAAATCTTGGTACGTTAAAGACCCGCTCTCATTTTTCTAGCCTGGGTTAGCATGTTCGCATCCGGTTTGCACCATGGCTGTTCTGCTTTTATCCGTCTAGCTAGCTGAGTCTAACAAAGCTAGCTTCAAGTATCTACTGCTTTCTATGAATTTCTGGATAGATTTTACATTACAGTCATGCATTCCCAAGCGAAATGTGTTAGCAAGAGCAGTTCAGATGACATACAGCAGACTGTAAAGTGCAGACCGCATGAGAAACGTAATAATATTCAATTCAATTCATTTTGATTTGTGGCAAGGAAAAACTCCATGAGATGGCATTAAGAAGAAGAAACCTTAAAAGGAATCAGACTCAAAAGGGAACCCGTCTTTATCTCGACGGCACGAATGTCCATTTGTTGCAGCTAAACGATGTTGAGGTGTTGGCGAACAAATGCTAACAGTAGTGGTATATATGTAGACGGCCTGTTCACCCGAACATTCAAACTCAGACTGTAGGTTCGTGAACAAGTCTTACTATTTCACTAAAAAGACAACGAGGTGAAACCGTGTCATGAAGCAAAAGAGGCACTTCGGAGAGAGTTTCTATATTTGCCCCAATAGGGGTCGCCACAGCGGATTATCCGTCTCAATACCCAATGCCCTCTACATCTGTCTCCTTCAAACCAACCACTTGCTTGTCTTCATTCACCTCATTCATAAACGTCCTCCTTGGCCTTCCTGTCTGGTGGTTCCATCCTCCGCATTATTCTACTGTTATCCCCCCATATCCCTCCTCTGCACATGTCCAAACCATCTTAATGGCCTCTCTCACCTTGTCCACAAAACATCCCACCTGCATAGTCCCTTTAATAAACATATTTATCAGCAGCATCAGAAATCGCACCATTTTAAACACTGGCAACCTCCAGCTCCACCTCTTTTGTATTTGTGTCAATGCCCATTGCCCATAAAGCCCAATTCTATGAATATAGATAGTGGTATCTCATTGGTTCAAATGTTGGCCTTCTGATCAGAAGGTCATGAGATAAAATGACAGCAACACCAAGCTGCCATTGCTGGGCCCTTGGGAAAGGCCCTCAACCCTCAATTTGCACAAAAAAAAGATAATTGTATGTTTCTCTGAATAATGGTGTCTTTCAAATGCCATAAATGTGAATATTTACAGTAATGAGATATAATAATGGCTGTAGACAATAAACATAATGTGGACTTAATGTTTTACTGCAAGTGTCAAGCTTTTTTTTCTCTCAAATCAGCACTTGATAAAAAATACGATTGCTCTGATGGTACCATTCGAAGCGAAAATGAGTTATTCAGCATCATTTTTCAAATCTCAGTACATTTGTAAAAACCAGTAATTGTCGCTTGTGAACGAGACGTACGAACTGGCGGGAAGGAATGAGAATCTGCTGACTCGCTGATGTCGGCTAGGCTGATATATGCATGCGATCCGTTCAAGTCTCCGGGCTTTCAACATGAAAAAAGAGCGAAAGAGGAACGGCGGATATGGACTTTGAATTGGAAGGTCGTGAGTCCAGCCACACCCAAAATGACACTCCTGGGTCCTTGAGCAAGGCCCTGCCTAGTATTATAAACGGGATAAATGTAAGTCGCTTTGGAAAAGGGTGTCTGCCTAATGCCATAAAACAATCTAATGTATTTGAAAAGCTTGTAGCACTAAGGCAAGGTTTACTTGATGTTTAATTGCTGGGTGGTTGTACAGTTAACAAAATAAAAAAATGTACCGGGCTGAATTAAAACCACCACATCACCCGATGCTAAATCACCTACATTACTGTGGGTGTGGCCAAACCTGACGTTTTATATAGAATATACTGTTAATTCTATGTTCTCTTTTCTTTTATTGTTTTTTTTAATCAATCATTTACATGTGTCACTCACATATTCGCTTTTCTTTCCCATAAACGACAATAACAACAATATTCCGTAAAGGGAAAAGAGAGTTTAAACCCGACCCCCCGCAGCAAATGGTGTCATGAGAAGAATAGTTAAGCCTAGAAAAAAAAAATATCGTTTCAAGACCGCATATTCATCAGCATCACTATGCTGGAGGAGGTGTTATGGGTTAATAAAAAGTGCCCTTTCGCAGATTTCTGGACACAATTAGATATGCAACACACATGATATGAGAGTGGAAGTGAGAGAGAGTCCTCCTTTCCTGCCATTTTATTGCCTGTGATGACATTGAATGTCCTTTTTATAACCAAAAAAAAAAAAAAGAAGGTATAAACTCGGACGAATTACTGTTTCCCTTCTCCGTAATTGTCCATGAAAGTGCAAAAAATTGCAACATGGGTGCATCCCTTCCTATCAAATTATAACAATCGAATATACTTGCATTCGAAGCAATGGACCAGGAGCAATATATGTGTATCACTGCAATTGTGCCACAGAGACGAAAGAAGCATTGCTGTCATTAGGATAGCATGTTACCAGGCTTTTATTGGTGCGCCTAATGCGGCTATTACACTTGATCATTTCATACAAACCTCCTGTAGACATATGGGAATCGTTTTGTCTCCATACACTAGCGATAAGCTTCAGTTCATGCCCTGAGAATTGACTTGCAAGGAAAAGAACATTTCTAAGACAGAATCATTTCTGGATGTCTCAAACATCAAACGATGATGAATGATGACAAGTTCATTAAAACATTTTATTAGTAATGCCATACCCATTTTTAGGAACTTCAATTCCTAGCAAACAATACTCACTACAAACATGGCCCCCACATAGACTACATCTCCCACAATTTGCAGTTAAATATTGAACACACCTGGGCTGAATCATGCACACAAACACACCTAGAGAGTTTACTACATTCTAGTTTTAGTCCTCCTGACTTTACCGAACCTTGATTGTTTATTGATTGCCTGAATTCCACATTGTCTGTTTTATATTTTGGAGTTGTCTACTTTGGATTTTACATAAACTGTTCACCCCTATTATATCTGAGCTTGTTTTCATCAACTGGAGGCTTATACAAGGTAAGACCACCTTGGATCTCGATTCTCATTTCAGTTCTGTCGACTGATAAGGCTGCTGTAATTGGGGAACTGAACTCTAAGGAAAATGTTGAGATGAATTGGTAGAGTAGAATACAGTATAGTGTGGAATTCAAATGACACTTGATTGGTATTAAGGGCCTCAACATGTGCCAAGGAAAAATTCTGCACAGCATTTCACTACTCGCACCACCATCCTGAACTGTTAACACATGACAGGTGTAATGGTTATATGCTGGTTGTGCCAAATTCTGCCCTGACAGTTTGTCTTTCAGACTAGGTAAAGTTTTCTTATTTTCGTCTGCCCAATTTATATCATTAAGATTTTTTGCCTGAGGAAAGCCTGATGTGGTCATCTACTGTTGTAGGCCATCTGCCTCAAGGTTCTCCATGTTGTCCATTTTGAATTGCTTCTCTTTAGGGCAGTGGTGGTTTAGTAGTTAAGGCTCTGGGTTACTGTTCATAAGGTTTGGGGTTCAAGTCTCAGCACCACCAAGCTGCCACTGTTGAGCTCTTAAACAAGGTGCTTAACTCTATCTACTCCAGGGGCACTCTGTAGCCTGTGCTTTGACCCCTGATCTCTGACAAGTTGGTATATGTGAAAACTAAGGTGGGGCTAGCTCAGTGGTTAAGGCTATGGGTTACTGATTGGAAGGTAAGAGGTTCAAGCTTGGTATCGCCAAGATTTCTCTTTTGGGGCCCTGAGCAAGGCCATTAACACTATAAGCGCCAGGGGGGCTGTACCATGGTTAACCCTGCGCTTTGACAACAGCTTCCTGACAAGCTGGTGTTTGCAAAAACTGAAGAAGGGAGCTCAGTGGTTAAGGCTATGCGATACTGGTCAGAAGTTCAAGCCCTGGTATCACCAAGCTGCCTCTTTTTAAACCTTGGTGCTCCAGGGGTGCTGTATCATGGCTGACCCTGCGCTCTGGGATATGTAAAGAAATAACAATTGCCCTGTGGGATCAATAAAATATTTAAAAAAAACTATATAAAAATAAGATTCGCTGTAGCCTGTTTAGCTTGAACTCTCCTGCCACCTTTCAACAGCAAGGTGATTCTGCCTGCATGTTTTCTTCTCGTTTCGAGGTTGTTGGGTTTTTTGTGTGTTTGTATGAGAAAGAGACTGTAAGCATGCCCTTGTGTGTGTATGCTTTTATTACTTCCTCTCTTCTTGCTCAAGACATCCCTGAGAGTGTGTGCAGCTGTGTCCTTGTCTGTGTTTGGGTGACTGCTTGGGTTAATGCATCACCCATCATCTGTTCTGCATACAGACCCACCTGCTCCAGCCAAGCCTGCATCTCCAAAGCTACTAGTTCATCGTGATGCCCTGCACCTTTCCTCTCTGCCACGTCCTTCCCTATCCGTCGCTTCATCCAATGACTCGGGTCTTGATTGCACATCTGGAACCTGCAGCTTTCCCACAGATGGCTGTGGCGCGTCACGGAGAGCACGTAGAGGTCTGCAGGGACGAGTACACGGTAAGTGAATTGCTCAGAACAGCATTGTCAAGGACGTATAGAAACGTTAACGCACACGTGTACGAAGTGTAAAGGAGGTTTAATGTTAATTACCGTAATTTTTTTACCAGGGCCCCCAACACCCAAATATTCACATAGGGCCATCTGCCAGACCCCCTCCTGAGTTGTGTAATATTAGTGACCCTGCTTTGCTTGCCACTGTATGATGTTAGCATGAAAAAAAAATTTAAGAAAAGCTGGTAGAACAGTGCTTGTGGATGTCGAAAGGTTTGTGACAGCCTCTACAATGGAAGAAGACACAGAACTATTGTTTACTGGAGCTTTGCAATGCTTACATTTTAATAGTAAAAGAGCATGAGGTAAGAATTAACTGGTTTTATAGTAAATTTTCAAGTCGTGTTTATAGCCTTGCTTTGTACCGAACAATAACGGAAGCTACAAATATTTTTTGGTCTCAAAACATGTTGGATATTTCCAAATGCAGCACTCCGACATTTATTTTCCTCCAGCTGCATGATTCAGCAAAATGGCAGGCAAGATGCGCAAACTCTGGTAATTTGATACACAAGTCACTAACGTGCAAGCCATCCAGGATTGATATTCCAAAGCTGTCTCGGGTGACTTTGAGCACAGAGTGCTTGGCGGATGGTGGCAGATGCTCGCTGGAGAAACTGAGATAGCGCAGAAGCCCCGAGATCATTAGCAACAAGGAGAATTATATATCTTTTTTTTGCATTTGCATTTGCACAAAAAAAGTATGGCAGTACAGCACACCAGAGCTTTGTTGTTCAACTTCTCACTAGCAACCAAGTGGACAATAATGAAGACTTGGTGTGTGTGTGTATGTATGTATATATATATATATACTTTGTTAAACCAAACCTAACTTTTGCTCTTTTTCGGTGACCTCAATATGAAGGAAAAATTACTTCTGCGTTTTTATACTTAAGCTAAGTTTAACTTATGTGGGCAGTCCAGTAATATGCACTGAAATACTGTGCTGAAGTATGGAATTTTAACTTGATCGATAACCCGAAGTAGCATTTGATAAGCACAAATATTGCTGCAGTACAAGAAAATAACTTTCTCTGCGTACAATAGTAACCTTTATTTTTAAAGTGGTGTCACGGGTCGTAACTAGTGCTATGTTTGTAATGCGTCCTTACAGTAATTTCATACAGTAGTTCTCACACTTGTACAGTATTAAAGGTAAATTTAGAATCGTAATGGGTTCTCGGTGTGTCTCTGGGGAAATTCAAATGCTCTTTGTAAAACCCTATAAAACAGGAAGTTTCTAACTATCCAAAGAACTATTAAAGAAGAATTAGCCATGCCTTGTTAGTGCTGTTTGTGGTATCTTTAGCAAAAACCTTCTTATGGGTTAGAGCTGCAGCAGATCGGGAGACAATCACAGGATCACTGAGCGCAAGGCAGATAAGACACTAGTCTATTTTACACTTGGACACATTCATATGCTTGACCAACGCTAAGGACCGATTAGCCGAGCCAGTTAACACAAAGAAATGCTAATGGGAGGTGGGGGGAAAAAAAACCCCGGACAAATCCAAGTCTTTGAATAAACAGTAATAGAGAATAATGCTAAATGTTAGGATAAGGCCTCATGTTTGTGTGATACCAGACTCAGTAAGAGCATTATGACATCTTATACCAAGTATTGTCACAAATGTCCCCATAAGACTAGTAATGGTGTTGGAGTGTGGAAGTGGAGATTGAGGGAGGTTATAGATTTGGGCCAGTCACCAGTACACTTCTCTATCAAGGTCAATCCAGAGAGGGCCTTTACCAACAAGCCCCAGCTGCTCCAGCTAATATGGTTGGCATCTGCCCCTGAAAAATGTGCCACACGCCCCGATGCGCTCCTACAGAACACAAAGGACAACGGGTTAAAGAGGACCGATAATGTATGTCAGCCATTAACCTATCCCAGTTGGACTTGAGCTATGAATAGTTTGTTGTGACCTGAAAGAACTCCAGACAAAGTTATGCAAACATTATAGTGTAACATTTGAACCTTTTTTCAAAAATCAATTGGATCTAGACAAAGGACAGCCATGCCACTGCTGTCAGCATTCTGGCTACTAAAGAACTGCAGAGACACATTCATCACTTTGCGGCTTCATATTTGTCGGGAGAAGGAGTGAATTTTGCACATTCATAGGCGTACTTTGGCAAAGCAATCTTCAGCCCGAGGCTTGCGAGGCCAATCTCATAAATCTGGATTCAAGCAGCATCTTTGAGTAAAAGTCACCAAAATGTTAGGGTACTTGGGAGTTATTTGTCTGTCTTCAGGCATTTGTACTGGCTTGATGCTGCCAAATACCAGGCCACATACACATTACGGTTTATCCGTGACAAAACAGAAAAAGGTGAGCGGAATAAGGCATGGTTTTTTTTTGTTGTTGGTTTCCTAGGGTGCTGCCCAAAATGTAACTGAAAAGCACAGCCCTGCATGTCAATCCGTCCTAGAGAAAGCAAACAAAATCTTTTATATATGTATACACACATCAGCCACAACAATAGACCCAATGGCAGGTGATGCGAGTAACATTGTTTATTGCTGCTAACAATAGCACATTGTCAAGGGCTGGGATATATTGGGCAGAAGGAGGTGAACAATCGAGTTCTTAAATGGATGTGTTGGAAGCAGGAACAATGGGCAAGCTTTAGGATTTGAGTAACTTTGACAAGGGCCCAAATGCAGGTCTAGATTACTGGGTCTCTAAAATGGTAGGCCTGTTACAGGGTTCCAATTATACACTTCTTTGTACCTACCAAGTGCTCCAGAAGTCTCGTTGCTTTGCAGCTTCAGATTGTTCAGAGTGCCCTAGCTGACCCCTGTACATAATCAAAATCTCCCCCAATAGGCAAATTAACATTCATGGTATTTCCTAATGGCAATGTCCTTTTTTAAAAAGGATATTGCTCTTTGCACATTCACACTGCAGTCTTGTTCAGGAATAGTTTCCAGAATGAGTTAAAGGTGCCCTTTAAATTCCCCAGTTTATGATTCGATCAAGTATTTGTTGGATGTACTAGAGTCTGATTCATGGAGGCCCCAGCTCTTGACTTGCAGGCCTTGATAGATCTGCTGGTAATGTTTTTATACCAGATATGGAGGTGGTAGCTTAGTGGCTAAGGCATTGGGCCCTGCTTTGAGACAATGTCTGTTGTGAAAGTGTTGCAGAAATAAACTTGGATCGGAAGGTTACAACTTCAAATTCCAGCACAACCAAGCTGCTCCTGCTGGGCCCTAAAGCAATGCCTTTAACCCTCAACTGCACAGTTGTAAGTCACTCTGAATAAGGGGGTCTGCCAAATGCTGTAAATGTAGATACCAGAGCACACCTTCAGAGGTTTTTTGTAGCATATGTTGATGGGTCTGTTCTGGTGGCACAAGGGGGATAGATGGGTCGTGCAACATAGAGTTCCTTCACATTTTCCCTGTGTCAAATATCCCAAAACTAACTGTGTCCTTGTCCAGCAAACCCACTAAGGTGTGTCCACTAGTTGGGCCTGTGTCGAAAGCCACCAAGAACAGCCACCTCATCTAATTGACCTTCATTGCCGAACGGAGAACAATGGAAGCCAGGTTGGCAAAAGGCTCTTTTCATCTATTCCAGGGCACCACATGGTACTGGATTGGCATTGAAAGAAAATTGGTTAGTTTTTTTTTCTTTTTTGGCATGTTTCTTTTTCAGGTAATTGTTGTGAAATTGCTAGCCTTGTCATGGCCTTGATGAATGGATCAGTTTTGTATTTCATGTCCATTGAAAAGGTGTCCTAGTTTTTTTTTTTTTTTTCTTGGGATCTGAAACCCCAATGTCATAGCGACCATGTGGTCAAGTGTCTGTTGCGCTTGGCTAAGCCAGCATGTTTGGTCATAAAAGAAAAAAGAATTCTAAAAACCTATGTCCTTGCTCATGCAGACTCCTGACCATGTAGTGTCTAGCAGAGAATAGCTGTTATTCTCATGGCACATTTTTAGTCTAGCTGGATATAAAGCCAAAGTGACCTCTGCACAAGTGTTTGTGTGTGTGTGTGTGTGTGTGTGTGTGTGTGTGTGAGGTGTGAAATAGCCTATGCAGAAAAGCCCACTCAGGGCACTAGGGAAGCCAGTAGGCATATGGTAACTGTGACCTCTTTTTCTTTTCCTTTTTTTTTATTCAATTCATTTTTCCCAATTTGTCATTTTCCGTTCGAATTAATGTATCGTTTCCCCCCCCACACTTTGGCTAATCTCGTTGCGTTTTTCCAATCTCCCTCAGATCTCATCAGCAATCAGTTTCCTGTCTGATGCTTATTCATGCGCTCTGCTTTAATGTCTTGCTTTCTTTTCCTTCACTGTGCACTCCCGCTCTCCTCACCCTCCTTCTTTAGTTTTCCCTTAGCTTTCTTTTTACTTTTACACTCTTTTCATCATCTCCCCTCCAAGCTGCCACCACATGTAATTCATCCTAATGTGACACGTGAACTTCTTTAATCGTAACAAAGCCATTAATCAAAGTGTTTGTATGTAAATGGCAAACGGCATTTGCAAGGTATTTTTCTTCCAAATAAATGCGTAAGCCACCGTTTTTATGACAAAAGCTTTCTATCTAAACAAGCGTTGGCACCGAAAAGTAGTCATGCACGCGCTAAGCTTGTTCAGTCCAGGTTGGGTTGTGAGAGTTTTAAGACGTCCTGCAAAACTGGAATTGAAGATAACGTCCGTCCCTTGATGTACACCCTCGCCTAAAAGCTTACTCTGTCAACATTTCAAACGGTCTAAAATTATGCGCCCCGTGGTGCACAATTTATGCCTATCCCACCCTTTATGCCTGAAATATGATCAATCTTGTTCCAAATGGAGAGCCGGAGCGTTTCTATTCCGTGTCTTGTAAGGTAACGCATTAGGTTGCAATTCCGTTGGCTTAGTGGCACGGCCGTTTAAACATTTATGACGATACATCACGATATATGGTGCTGTCAGTGCACGTATGGCTTGGGGGCATATTGCCAAAGTGCCGAACGTCTCCGAGGGTGGCTGTTCCGGAGCTGTGGAATGACAAAACTCCGGTCTTGAAGTATTTATGACCTCGGAAGGCACAAAGCCGAGTGTTCTTCTTTATTTTCGCTAGGCAAGTCTTGCCCTAGCTGACAAACGTAATCCCTTCTGCGTTGTAGTCGAGAGGTGTTTATAATGTGCCGTGTGAGCCCCGGATCAGACGACACACAGGCTCTCTGACTGCTGTCTCCTCTAACATTCTTTGGCCCAGTGAAGGGAGGGTTATTAGAACTACAATACTCGTGCTCACAATCGCGTGCTACATAAGGAGTCAGGAGCATCAGGATACATCCTTTGTATTCTGCGAGTCTTATGACCAGCATACAGGAAGCGAAAGAAAGTACAAGAGGTACAAGTCTCCCTTTTGAATTTCGGAACAGCGCCTGGATTCAGGAAAAGAAAAACACCAAGCGTGACTGTCACACAATACAATTAATACCGGCGCGTTTTCCGGACCGATCACACTCCGCCGATTTTCCAAGGCACATCCTGAATACAACGACTTGTGCCCGACGTGGGAAGGGTGCAAATGCGACATTTGGTTTAAATGATCAGATAACAAGGTTTTATTCTAAAATGTTAAATATTTCATTGTCTCTCAAATTCCCTATGTCTTGGGGGTGGGGTTTGAGGGGGAGCAAAACAGACATGCGTATGCTGGCCTCCTATAATTTTATGCTCCAGTATTTCTGTGTATGAGCATCCGCTGTTGTCGTGGTCCAGAAGCTCACACACACACACGTACGCACATATACACACACACCAGCTGCAGCCTTGCCACCCATGGCATGGGCATAAACCCTGCAAATTTAATGGTTCAAATGCAACATGGCCTGCCATCTGGGTTGGAAAACTTTTTCCTGAATGCTCTCTCTCTTGCTCTGATTAACCACATTTTGGAACACTGAAACAGATTTAATCGTTCAGGAACACGTCTGCGTTCCGAAGAACCGATGTTTGACAAGCAAGCGATTGAAAATGACTTCTGGAGTGATATGAGCTACTTGATCATGAATTTGTTCATAACCTCCTGAGCCATTCAAGAATTATTTCTCCTACTGAATTTCACTGCAACAGCAGGATATCAGATATATTCGATCAAATCGAAGCCCATATTGAAAACACTTGAAGATGATCCAGGAACCCGATCCACCTGAGGTGAAACGATACATGGATATCGTCTTTCGCCTCAGATTTGCACATCCGAGGCCATTGTGTTTGTTTCCTTATGATGCGCTCTATTATTATATGGCTTTTGCTAATTAGTTTTCCGCCGATGTTGCCATCCTTTGACCATGGGTAAGGACAGACTTAACTGTTCCACTCTACTACACAGCACATGTAAAGCCATCAGTGCCTGCCTGTAGGACACTGGATTTGGCAACAGTCATGATCCTTCCTCTGTTCATCTGTCACTCAGGGACAGGCTCAAACAAGCCCGGACACAGGAAGAAACACTATCCAATTAATCCATCTCGTTTTCACTTGGCCAGAGATTAGTGGTTTCTCACGGTACTGGGATCCTACTTTTGCCCACTATTTTTATAATAAATGCGATCGGAGTTCAGCTCGAGATTAACTTAGACTTCTAAGAGCCCCTGACCAGCGTATAAAGCGAACTTTAAAATGGAACCTTTAAGCGAAACCCGTAACATGATCCGGCTCCTGATTTTACCTCAATCGATCAGGAAAGAAAGGAGAGTGGAAAGATAAGCGCAACAGCCCTACGGTCTTTATTTCACAAGCTAGGAATGTATGCTTAATACACGAGAGCAAGGTGGATACCTGGCCATCAAAACAATATGGGGTCTGTCTCTTGTTACCACAGTTTGGAATCTCACAATTTTACAGACTGTTTTTCAATTTAAGAGACCCAAACACTGTTTACAGGGAGGTGGTTGCTTTGTGGATTTGGGGCTCTGAACTAATGACCACTCCTGGGCCCCCATAGCTGCTCAGTTGTATGAATGAGATAAGAGGTGTTTTTCAACTGCTGACGATATTCCTATATGATAAGATAGAAGAACCCATATTTCCTACACAGAACCTCTGACCTCCTCAACTCCAGTGAGTACATTTGGGATTAACTGGAACACAGACTAAACCCCAGACCTTCTTATCTTCTCAACATCACTACCTGATCTCCCTAATGTTCTTTCTTTTCTTTTCTGATTGATCAGAATAGCCACCCCCCCCCAAAATCTAGTAGACTTTGCAGGTAAATGGAGTTTATTATAAGAGCAGTGGAAGAACCAAGCCAGTATTGATGGCCATGTTTTTAGAAAAAGATATTCAATGACAAATTGGGGTGTAAAGTATCTCAAGTATCTCCAAACTTTGTAGCTTAACACAAGGCAAGATATTTAGTTAATGGTATATTGGGTGTTCTAGTACAATGCAGAAGAAGAACAGATGTTTGAAAATGTGGGCATGGGTCAAAAGGATCAATTCCTGGGCTACACATTCAGGGTTATGGGGGGCCACAGGAGCCGGGTTTGGGGATAATCTTTCCCTCCTCCAGAGATTTGGATGGTCCTGAAAACCCATTTTGATGTTTTGCTATGGTTGTACAGTCTCAAGATGAATCCTGATTTCATGCTTAAAAGATCAAAGATCAGACACTGCTTGACCAGTCATCTTTTATGTCTATTCAAGTCTGGTCACGTATGTTAAATTTTTTTTCAAAAGATCTAGATCTGGAAGTGTGTGGTGTTTTTTTTTTTTGTTTGTTTGTTTTTTTTCTTTTTCTAATGTGGATCTGATGACTTAAAATAAATAAATAAATAAATAAACCCAAGAATAAATCGTAATTTTTTATTCGACAGGCGCTAACGTAACGGACGACTTTTGTAGTGTGGCCTAAGACATCACAACAAAAAACTATTTCGGAAAAGGAATTTCAGCACACACAAGCAGGAACAAAAAAGAAAAGGAACAAAGCCATTAATGTGGAGCTAGTCGAAATGTTAGCATAAAAACATAATTACCCAAACCATGATATCCGTGGATTCGCAGGAATTCACCTCACGGCTTTTCTCTTTTCATCCTTTCGAACGACGGTTCAATACAGCCGCTTCCGACTTTACCCTGAAAATGGTTTTCTCGTTGTACTTTGCAAAGGAAATTATATTATGTTTTACTTTTCATGCTTGCTTTATTCCTCACACATCTTTTATTGACGGTTGCTGTTCAAGATCATCAGACCACCAGAAGCCAGACAGAAAAATGGTGCTCAGCGCAACGCTCGAGAGATTTGCTGACATTACAAGCACAATTGTAGTGTTTAAGAGGGGGAAAAAAATCGCTAAAAGTTGAGCAGTGCTGAGATTCCAAGCAACGAAGGAATACTCATTTGATTCGTAATTTCTCTGATGAGCTCTGGGGTGACGTGTCTGAGGAAATCGAAGGATTCAAGCTGATGATATAATACAGCTTCAAGGTGCTCTCTTGGAGAATTGTGTATAATGCAGTGCAATCATAATTGTTTGTATCTATCTGATTTCAGATCTATCTGTAACTCTATCCAGAGTCAAACTTGGAGTGGGTGTGGCCTAAATATATATTTAAACAAACAAACGGAAAATGTATGCTAACATACTGTATCTAGAAACAATGGAAAACCTTGCGATTTCTCAGCTATGGATGGGATAGATAGAATTGATAAAATGGATGGGATGAATGAGATTAGGTGGATGGAATGAATGGATCGAGGAGATCATTCAAATGGAATGGATGGGATGAATGGAATAAATGGGGTGGATAAAATTGATCGGATGAAGTGGATGGATAGGATTACATTGATTGGTGGGATACATGGATAGATAGAATGAAGTGGATGGGATGAACTGAATGTGATGCGATGGATAGAATGGATTGGAGTAGATGGGATGGAATAGGTGGAATGGATAGATAGATGGTTGGGAATGGATGGGTTGAATGGGATGGGTTGGATGAATGGATAAATAGGGGGGAATGGATAGGGTGAAATAGAATAGATGGATGGATGGATTGATAGACTTCCATCAATCCATCCATCACACAACAACTCATGTACATTAATGATCTTTTTTGTCCCATAAGTTTAATATCTATTTTCTTTCTTATTCCCAGTTGGTATGAGGTTTTTATGGTTTATTACAACCAAATTTTGGAATAATGCAAATCCTTTTAAATTAATTGTTGCCAAATTGCTGTGTGTATAAGTTACTTATAAAAGTTTCCAAGTATGGATTTTGGTATATCCACGACATAGCCAACAGATTCGGGACACCTGACATTTCCAGCCATATGTAGTTATTCCTTAAACTGTTACCACTAAGTTGCAGTCATACAATTGTATAGGATCTTGAATTGAGCTAGAATTAAATTTTCCCTTTCACTATGAGTAGCCTGCAATATAGTTCTGACCTCTATTGTGGATGAATGAGTCCAAAATCTTCCCAGAAGACTGGAGGATATTATAACAGTATATGGGGATTCAATGTGAACAAGTTTAGTAACAATATTAAATGCAAAAAAAGCTACTGTTCATGGATAGAAATTAGCAGGAAGTTCATAAGTATTCTTCCTCCCAAGCTTCAGCCATTTCCTGAGTTGATTTTAATCACATTTCCATTAGTTCAATATCGAACCTCATTAAAAAAGCATCAATTGAATGCTCCTGTTCCTGCATTGTTGACACCCACACAAACCTAAATCTCAATTTAGCCCTGTTGGTAGGCAATGTTCTGCTTGAATGGTGTTGCTGACAGGGTGAAAGCCTTGCCAGTTTAAGACACAAATGTATCCTTGATACATGCTGAATGCAAATAAGTAAGGTTTTGATTTGGGTTTGGCTGGGGGTGAGGGGGGCAGTTTCTGTTTTTTTTTTTTGGGGGGTTAGTTGGCTTGGGTTTTGGGATGTTTTATGTTTTATAGGGGTGCCTATAGATTTAAGTGGGGAGTCGGCACAGTTTCGGTTTTGGTGATTGAATGTTGGGTCAGGGGTGGTTGATTGTGTTTGGGTTTGTAGAGAGCTTTTTTTAAGGTTTAACTGGGGGGCAGTTTTTGGTTTTGTGCTGGTGGACACAAATGTACGCTTAAGTCCTGCTAATGGCAACTGAGCATTTGGGGTGGTGTTTAGGTTGTGGGAGTTTAGGCATTGAGGCGTTTCAGATTGCTTGGCTTTTAGCGAGGTTTGGGTTTAGATGGGGGCTTTTTTGGGTATTTGATTGGCTAGTTCGGACAGTTTGGGTTGGGGTGATTGGATATGGGTGAGGAGTTTGGGTTTTTGGGGGTTTGGCTGGGTGGGTTTGGTGTTTTAGGATAAACTTTGAAAATATTTTTGCCCTTTAACCAAACATGTCTTCACCCAATGTTTGTTTTTAGATAAATAGAATGTGATCGATGGATAGAATTTTATGCGTTAGAAGTACTGAAGGATAAAGGAAAAAGTCAGTTCATGCACATGTGAAAAAAATTTTTAAATTCATTTATACTGCTTTGTTTGCATCTCTTAACCTATTACCAGGTTTTATTGTGACACACAGAAAGTACAGTACTTGCCCTCCCTTGAACACGAGTGCTTTTACAACAGCGAACGCTGAAGAAGCTTCGTCACAATGGGCCCCCTGTGCAGAAGGGTTTTACTCACAATGCCTTTCCAAATAAAGAATTTGCACGAGCAAATCCTTCCACATCTTTAATACATTTTTCTTTTCATAATCATTAAATGTACAGTGGTTAAGGCTCTGGGTTTCTAATCAGAAGGTCAGGGGTTCTAGCCCTGGTATTGCCAAACTACCACCCTTGAGGCCCTTAAGCAAGGCCTTTAACCCTCTGTTTCCCTGTGGAATCAATAAAATATATTTTCCTAAATGCTCATCACGCATGTTGGGTCACGAACCCTAGTTTAAGCAAACCAAGTGCACCGCGTTGGGCGTCAGTACGGATTTAGCCTAACAGAATTCCATGCTACAATTTAGGAAAAAAAAAAAAAAAATCGCATGCTGCCTGACAAGCGCACCAAGAGCCTGCTTTCATATCTGACAACTTCCAGGCAGTGTGTCTTATGCGTGCTTTTGTGCAAAGAAATCGTTCGGTCAGAACACTTCCTGTGTGTGCGGGTTCTCAGAGGCGAAACGACGCCGAACGACATATTCTGATGCATGCGGCTTGTAGTTGTCTCCTCCTAATTACTAAAGACATGCCACTGTCAGCAGTGTCATGCCAGGCTAATGTCTCCTCGGAGGCTGACAGCCACCATGTCAGCCTGTTCGGAGGCGGCTGCATCAGTGTTCCCGAAGATGAAGCGAATTAAAATTCTGTCAAGGCCTCGCAAACGGTCACTTGAGCCAAAAAAAAAAGAGAAAAGAGAAGCAAGGACTGTAATTACCATGTGTTGTTGTTGTTTGTCTTTGTGCTTTATAACAAAGCAAACTTAATTAGACATCTTCAGGAAAAGTCTCTCAAAGAGCTCCACATGTGTCAACAAGGTTTTTTATTTTCGGTTTCGCATAAAAAAAATATTCATTGAAATAATTTTTGGTGCCGCTAATGCTTATTTGCGTGCTTACTTTTTTACCCTGAAGCAAAATACGTGTGTGTGGACCTCACATGGGTTATCCTACACTTAACATTGAAAGAGGAATGACTCTGCAATTGCTAGGCTCTTCTAATGACAGCGTCGTTCATTGATCCTTCTTCCTGGTGTCGGTCAATATCACACCATTACCACAGGAGCAGGCTTTTCCGGCTGATGTTTGATATCTGCCTTACCCGGTCGCATGCAAATGTTTCCTCAGAAGAAACACATTCCTCCCTTGCTTCCTTCCTTCCTCTTCGGCTTCCTCCACCTCCTCCTCCAGCATGTTATCCAGTAAGCACTATTTTAACTTTTCCTCCCTTTGCTACGTTTGATTGCCATTAATGCAAGACCATTACGTGTACCACTGCTCTCGGACGGCCCATTAGCCACGCGCCGTGCTCCTGATCCTTGCTCTTGACATTCTAGTTCGGGCTGAGCTTCGCCATGCAGAGCGTATCGATCGTTTTCTTTGTCTACCGTAAAAAAAAATTATTGCAGGAGGTGATGTATGTTTCCTTTTTGCAATTCCTTTTTTTTCAGTCGCGCCCGAGCAAGGCGACATCCTCTAAAATGGCACCCCGAGTACTCCTAATAAACAGTGGCCTTGTGCTAACAACCTGGCAGGCTAATCATAACAGTACTGTATGCAGCCGGAACCTAAGGCCGTCACATCCACACTGACACTTTTTCAGACAGGTGGCCTGATTAATGCCTTCCTTAACCTACTATCTTCTCCCGGGTTCGGTATCGATGCTGTCGACAACATATCTAGCTGACAGCAAATAGGTCAAATAGTCAGAATATCCCCTTTATTAGCTGTTCCTGAAGCCAGGACATCTAGGTATAGATTTGTGTATTGGAGGACCAAGGATGACGATAAGGAGGTCATCAAGATCTGCCGCTGTATTGAAAAACATCAGGTACACTTGATGGAATAGTAAAAGAGTGGAGAGATCACTAGCTGGGGGTCTGGGCTTTACTTTGTACTTTGTTGTATTCGTTTCTAATGTTTGTTTAAACCCTAACGTTTTTTCTAAGATGACCGTACGCAGTTAGCATCGGAATCTCACCCACCCCCTGCACTTCACATGTTAGTGATGGGAAGATCAGATTATTGTATCAACTTGGTCCTTGAATCTCGTTCATCAAACTCAATCATCGAGTCATTGAGTTCAATTCTTTGCTTTGATCAGGAAAAAAAAGCAATGTTACATTTTTAATAAGCAGATCCCCCAACACATGTACATACACAAACTTTGACTATAGTTCTAAAAATGAAGAAAATATATATACAGACATTTACTTTACGGACTTTCGCGGATACAAACAAACCTGTCCTCAATGTGAAATTTGTCCGGAGTCGAAAAAAGAGAGCCGCCGCGAGCTAGTCCTCGATCATAACGAGCATTTTTTAAAATTAATTTTTATAATTTTATTGTTTCATACAAAATATTGTATTCAGTATTTCAATTTGTTTTAGTATATTTTGTTTATTTAAACGAATTTATTGCTTTTTCACCATTTGCATAGTCAATAACTAACACAGTAACAACTTACGAACAAATTCATGGTACAAACGGTCGTTCGGGAAGTAACTCGTTCGTAAGGTGGGGAACGCCTGTATGTAACTGCATAGCATCTATAGGAGTCACGTGACAAATTAACAAACGACTCAGACCAAAGGACCCATGAGATGAACTACTCGATTCTGGTTCCTGTACTGTACATAAGCTAGACAAATTTTGCGATGCTAGTGATATTAGCTGACACGTAAAATCTATAAATTATAAATACATAGACAAACACGATAGAGTCCCAATATAAGAATCACAAACCTGTTCCACTATGATTATGCAAGGCTTGTTGAACACAAATACTGACCAACTCCAAACGTTCTTATGTCCCCACACCGCAAAATCTAGTGGAAAACTTTCCCCCCAATAATTTTGTATTAGAGCAATCAATGGTCAAATGCCAACATGCTAAAGTTTTGGTCATGTACAGTGTACATTTCTACACAACCAAAGATGCCGAACAACCACTTTTGATTTGGTCCTGAAAACAAGAAGTGGGATCCCATTTAACAAACTACTCCATGTTTTATTTATGCATGATGTGCAAGCTTAGCCTTTTAAAACATGTGACTTTGCAACAATCAGGAAATTATAGCTTGCCTGTTTTTTTCTTTCTTTCGATAGAGTTGTAGCCTTGCTCGTGTAGCAAGAGATGTTTTGAGCATTGAAAAGCTTTGTAGCTTTGCTTTTTTATTCTTTTTTTTATGTAACATTCCATGAAAAATATTCAATGAATGTTGCAATGAAAAATTCAATGAAACTATCAACAGGAAGCAAAAGAGATAAAGAACAAAACCATGGTATAAAAAGATGGGAGAAAAAAAAAAAACAGAACAGGTTCAGAAGGTGCCGGTGACATTTCCTCAAATCCCTCTGAGCAGC
This sequence comes from Silurus meridionalis, assembly GCF_014805685.1. Classification (NCBI taxonomy): domain Eukaryota; kingdom Metazoa; phylum Chordata; class Actinopteri; order Siluriformes; family Siluridae; genus Silurus; species Silurus meridionalis. The sequence continues at coordinate 24,903,836 of NC_060892.1, forward strand.
AGTATCACAGGAAGCCCGGTCGTAACATCTGATATTTCCGAATTGATTTGGCGGCTTCGCTGAAAGTTGCACATTGCAACTGGTGAAAATCCGTTTGATGAGAATTGGATGTCCTTTTTATATTAAACTTGCGTATGCATTCTTGGACATTGGCGACTTTGACTTGGACATGTCATTGCACTCGCCATATTGGCATATAGACAATCATAATGGATTTCCTGTGTGTACAAGAATACGGCGCAATAAATTGCACCATATTGCCTCTTAGCACGAGGGTTCCCCTCAAACATTCAAAATCGTTTCACGAAGCCTTGCCAATTTAATGCTATTGAATTAGCTGGTTTCTTCTTCTTTCGGCTGCTCCCACCACAGCGGATCATCGGTCTCTATTACCCCCTGTCCTCTACATCTGCCTCTTTTAAAAATAGTACCTGCATGTCTTCCTCCACCACATCCATAAACCTTCTCCTTGGTCTTTCTCTTTTCCTTCCTCCTGGTGGTTCCATCTTCAGCATTCTCCTACCGGTATACCCTATGTCCCTCCTCTGCACATGTCCAAACCATCTCAATCACGCCTCCCTCACCTTGTCTCCAAAACGTCCTAAATGCGCTGTCCGTCCGGCCGTTCCATACGTCCTTTCCTTCCTCGTTTGATCATTTTGATAACAATCCAGTCTTCGGATCCAAATGGATCAGCAGAAAATGCAATAAAATTTTCCTCATGATTGAGGTCGCAATTACCTTTTTAAGCAGATACCCTTAAAATAGAAGAGAAATATATTGATTTTTTTATTTTTTTTCCCCTGGGTTGAACCTGTAGCTAGGCAGACCGAGAGATGCACTCGAAGATTAGCTAAAGTCCCAGGATTTCGATATTAACCTTTTTGAGCATAATGTTGGGAATCTAAGCCTGTCCTCCAGCAGACCTCCGGTGAGCTCTGCTTCTCTAATTAGCTGCCTGACATTTCACTTAATGCAGTAGGAAAAAAAAAGATAGAGGGGGGGAAAAAAAACAACATGGGTGATGATCTGATATCAGTAATTGGAAGTCACTTTTTTATTTTCCCTTTTTTTTTTTCTTCTTGGGTGTTGTTCATCTCGTCGATGGCGCCGGGGTTTAATTCTGATGCCTGTGGAGATATCATTAAAATGAAGCGCCGCTCTATTCCCGAAGGTTGTCTTGAGGATTCTGCTCTAATCACGTGCCGGTGTCTCTGCACGTGGAATAGTGTGTGTATACATTCAGAGAAATGAAGTACAGCCTGGGATTAGCGCACCATGAAGACGGATGTGGGAAGGCGGGGGGTGTTTTTTGAGAGGGACGTATTGTTTTGCCCTGCTTGTTCTGTGGCTGTTTGATGACATGAGGCTTGTTGGCACCCCTGGCTATGATTACTTTGGGTGCTAGGCGTCTCGTCGCAGCCACCTTCGCTATCAAATCAAAGTCGAACCGATCGTCCTTGCTCGAGCTGACAGCTTAATTTCCTGTCACTTGCTTCTGCGGTCCATCTGATCGTTGTCATTAACACTGATTTCTGAAGTGCCTACTCCTGGTCTACGCCTGCTTATAACCCTGCCCTTGTCTTTTCTTGAAGGCTATATTTTGAAAAAAGAGCATTCCTGGCTGAAGGTCCCTGCTCAGAGGTACGTCATGTATCCCATTCGGAGTTGATGCTGACATTAATAGTTAAACATTATTTAGAGGCGCTCAGATTTTTCAGCTATGACGTCTATCTGAGATATTTCCAGCCAAGTACAGGGCATCAATCATCCTGCTTAAATGCCTAAGCTATACATTATGTGGAGAATGGTATCGGGACATCTGCCTTTTCCAGTCATGTGTCGTTCTTCCACAAACTGTCATCCTAAAAATGGAGGTGCACTAGTGTTTAGGAGGTCTTGATTTGCTAGCTGAAAAACTAGGAGAACCAAAGCTGATCTACCCAGACGATTCCTCTGTGCAGCCAGCTCCATGAAGATATGCTTAACATGGGTTGGAAGATCTTGAGTGACCTGTTATCTAATTCTGAATTGGAACTCTGTCTGCACCCCAGGCCTCCGCACTTCCTTCTACATCAATTGCTCAACGTTACGAATGCCTTGTAGTCTCCCAAAAATCTAGTGGAACATCATCTCAGACGACTGGTGGGTATTTTACCAGCAAATGGGGATTAAATGTGGAATGGGATGTTCCAAAAAAAAAAAAAAAAAAACAATCTTATGGTCAGGTGTCCACAAAATGTTCATTTGGTACGCTCCAAGTTTCTTCCTCTAAAGAGCACAGAAGCACAGACTGTGTTCAATTCCTTCTCATTTCTTCTCTCTCCTTAATTAATATCTGCCTCAGGGCTACGTATAAACAAGACAACACCAAAAAATGAAAATGAAATCCCCCCCACCCCTTTCACCCACTTTAAAGAAGATAAATATTGTAACATGCATTATGCATTCTTTGGTGAACGTCCTTAATTGGTTCAGAGCGCTGCAGAAGGAAGCACACGGTTCTTCATGAGTGTTTGGGGAAAGAGGGGGGCTCAGTGGTTGTTTTGACTTCTAATCAGATGGTTGTGTGTTCAATTCACAGCACTGCTCAGCTGCTACTGTTGGGCGCTTGAGCAAGGCCCTTATCCGTCTACGGAGTTTTGTAAAAAAATAAATGTTGCTCTGGATAAGAAAGTCTGCCAAATATCTTGAATGATTTGGTTTTGGAGAAACTGTCAATAGCATCCTGGACATGCTTTCAAATCAAGCATTAGGTCCATGGTTTGCTGCCTGAGCTGAGGTTCCTCTGGTGAGGTTTCTCATGTTCTCTGGTTTTACCTCCTAGTGTATTTAACCATTTAAGAAGTGCACTTGGGTCTAAATGTCCATCTCAGGACATCTGTCTCCCCCTGTGTACCCCAGTGTTACAAGCTCCACCCTGTCCCTCAGACCAGGAGACAACAGGTACTCAAGAGAAATAAATAAATCCAAATAATGAATGCATAGTCAGTGTTTTGGCAGAAAGTAAAGAAGTGCTTGGAGATGTGGCTTTAGATGGATCAATGAGGCATGTATTTGTGAGAATTTTTTTGAAAACTTCGGAAGCCCCCCAGAGCCATGCTTTTTTTTTTTTATTTTTTTTTTTATGTTTTTCATGGATGTATTCAAGCCCTGGTATCACTGAGCTGCCGCTCGTGGGGCCCCTGAGCAAGGCCCTTAACACTCAGTGCTTCAGGGGAGCTGCATCATAGCTGACCTGCTCTCTGACCCCTGCTTCCTCACATCACTGGGATATGCGAAGTAGAAATTATGATTATCTTTCTGTCAGACAGACAGACAGACAAGTCAAGAGTTAAAAGCCTCTGGACTCTTGATTTGTCTGTCTGTCCTTAAGGTTTGTGTGATCAAATCCTAGCACCAACTCATCTGCCATTGGTGGACTGGATGGAATTAAATTAAGCTGAGGCCATCCAGCCCCGGTGTATGGATGGCTCAGTGCTGCTGAAGCATTACCTTTAGTCTATTTTTGCAAACACCTGACCTTGCTTGCCATATGTGGTTCTTCTCCAAACTTTTACCACAAAACACACAATTAAATTTTAAAATTTTTAGTTTTTAGATGCGCTGTATTAACATTTTTAGGGACCCAAACCCGTTCCAGCATGTCCGTGCCCCTGTGCACAAAGCGAGCTCAATGAAGACATGGTTTGGAGAGGAACATCTTGAGTGGCCTGCTACAGCGCTCTGATCTCAACCCTACTGAACAGCTTTGGGATAAATTGTAACGGCACCCCAGGTCTCCTCACCTACACCTGACACAAATTCCCATAAGCACGCTACAAAAATGTAGTGGAACTGCAAGGGAATTGCAAGAGCAAATTCGGACTAAATGTGGAATGCGACGCTCAAAAAGCACGTAACGTACCAACCAGGTGTCCGCAAACTTTTGGCAGTACTGTGTGTTTTGATGTATTCTAGACACGTTTTCTGTTCGCAATTGATTGAAGCCCATGGTTTACTCAAAAAGCCGTTTATCACAGTGTCACTCTGCCACTTCCTGCTGCCACTCCAGCATGGCGTTCGCCTGCTAACTTTACGGGTCATTTGGAAACCAAGACGGCGCATTCGCTAGACACGGACACGGCACGTCTATTCACGAATCGCCGAGGATATTTAAATAAAGCTGCTCGTCTGTTTATTTGAGTGAAGCATTGAAAAGCTGCCTGAAAACTGCCTGGCTCCGAGCCTGAAGTAGCTGGGCTGTGCTCAAGAAAACCCAAGAAAAAACTCCACTTTGACGATCAAGCTGCCTGGTGCCCTTCAGCTAGCTCGCGCTTTAATCTCGCTGTGTGTTGGGAATGTGAACTAATGAGATAAATTAGCACTTATTAGCCTAAAGCTAAGATATCATCTGTGTGCGGAGATAAAAAAAGAAAAAAATAATACAGATTCCTTATGTGTAGCTTTAGCAAACGGGGAGACTATGGAAACTTGTATGTGGTATCCCCCAAAAGTATTAGGACACCTTTTCCAGATATATGTACTACATTTTTAGACAGTTTTCACCAAGTTAGAGCTGCACAATCGTATCGGGTGTATCTTGGATGCTAAAGCGTAAATTGTTTTCCTTCGTGTGAAGCAAACTAGGAGGTCCAAACCTCTTGGAGCATGACCTGCATGACCTGTGCACAAAGCTGGCTCCACGAAGAAATGGTTGCACACCCCAAGTTGTGGAACGTCTTCCCGGAAGAGTGTCGCTTTCCAGCTAATTGGGACTAAATGTATATGTCTGATGAAACCCATACCGGCGGTAAGCACTAGGGCATGTAGATACAGTCAGGAGTCGTGTGTATTAAATGTATTAATTTGCTTTTTATTCTTTTTTTTTTTTTTTTTTTTTTTTTCTTCTTCAGATAGATCACATAGAACACAGCCTTAGACAATAGCAGTTAAGCTTATCCATACAATGTATGCCTCGTTTCTTTCGCCAGGCGTCTGCCGGATCCCTGGTGTGTGACTGTGTGTGTGCGTTTGTGTGTTTAGAATTGGTTGAAACAGCAAAATTATTATTTTTTTTTTTTTTTTTAAATGGGTTTCATTCAACTACTCATCGAAGCCCAAGACTTCGACGGCCAAAAATACCCCCGGTCTGACTAATGCAGCGATCAATCCCTCTCCATGCCGAGCTTGTGTAATTAGACAATAATGAGGGCGCAACTGCATTATGCTGGATCTCCAACTATGTGTTGACCTCAGCAAACTTCTTCTCCATTAGACAGCAAATAGCTCGCAAAAGGCCTTGGTAATAAACCATGCCGTTCCACCTCAGTGGGAGACCTGAGCAGGAGTTTTTTTTGGAAACGTGAGACACCTTGGGACGGTCTTCAAGGTTTGGATTGGGAATGGAAGAAGGTCCAGGTCGTCAGGCAGACACACAGACACACACTAAGTCAGAAAACTGCATCCACAACTGCACAACACATGGGAAAAAAAAATTAAAAAGGAGCAAACTTCCCGAGCGAGTCGAGTGCGACGGCAGAAAAGGAAAAAAAAAACAACCCAAACAAACGGAGGCAAACAAAGTTATTTCCGTCTGGCTTCGGGTTAAAGTGCGCATAAGATCATCCTCTGCTCTTGAACGTTTTTTTGTTCGAATTGAAAAGGAGTGCAGCGGCGTCGCGCAAGCACCATACCGACAATGAGGAGTCGGATGCCGCTCGGAACTCGGATCGCTTCCTGCCTTTCATCATTTCCGTCAGAGGTTATGTCTGTGGGGGGGGAGTCGGAAAAATATCGCTCGTTGTCGTGGATCAAAGAGGTAAAAAAATAGAATAAAGAAAAGATCATTTAGAAAAAAATGTTTTTTTTTTCCCTTCCCTGATGTGAAAGGTGCACCTGGGTGAAAAAAAGAAAAAAATAATGTGGCTAAAGAAATAAATACATATAAAGCAATAAATACGTGAAGTCGATCAGTGATGTAAATATGAACTATTCAAAAAAAAGCTTTGTTTTCTCCTTTTTCTTTTCTTTTTTTTTTTTAAATAAATAATTTACATCACTAATGTATAAGTCAAATGTCATCAGGTGTCCTAAACATTCAGTCATTTGTTTGTCAAGGTCCTGAGGGTTGGAACCGACAGGAAACTCATAAGCGCTTCGTTTCCTGTTCACGCCCATGCCGTATTTGATCAGCTACCTTCTTTTACAGGCTTTTTTTTTTTTCAAGGGAAAAACAAATTTTAAAGCAGTTTAGTCGGTGTTTTGCTGAATCAACAAAAAAAACTAATTCTTTCCAAAAAAAGAAAAGCTAGGCTAGGCTAGTCGCTCAGACTGATGTTAATGCGGAAAAGCCTCTCCTTGGTACAACGGAGCTTACGACAGATTTCCTGTCGTTTCTGTAGTTTCGGATGGTGGAGATCTCGTGATTGGATTGTGATGGCGGCGCGTTCTGGTACGTGACGCGAACGCGCAGATGGCTTCGAAGGCCTTGGATGCAAACGTCCTCAAGAACCCACGTGGTTTCTGTAGAGCATTACAATAGGCCTATCAGTGTGAGCTTTTCTCGGTGTGTAAGGCAGTATCACAGGACGGATAGGCGAGGATTCAACGTCGCGTTATGAATGGCAGGATTTGATTTGAAAAAGAAAAAAAAAAGGAAAAACATCCAAATGACCAGAAATTGTCACAATTTAAAAAATAGCTGCCCTGTAAGTTTATCTCAGCATTGCAAAAAAAAAAATATAATAATAATTTTTTATAGAAATGTGCTGGCTGAATAAGCTGTGTTAAAGCGAATAAACGTGTGTGTGTGTGTGTGTGTGTGTGTGTACATGTGTTTATATATGTATATATAATGTGTATATATTATATATTTAAAAAAGCCCCGCTAGCGTAGCTGTACGGTAGCCGGATCGCTTGGTGAGAACACAGACAGAGAAAGGACAACAAGTAGGTAAAAAACATACAAACGGCAAAACAGGGAGAAATAAAAACGAAAAATACGGACAGCAAAGGAAACTCACAGAGTTTGACGGCTACTAAGGCAACAGTTTGCCAAATACAATATAAGCCCATGTATACTGCAACACAACTATATATTAATTTAATAAAATACACAATATAGCTCTTGTACACGTAACAATTTGGCTCATATGCACAGAGATTGCAGGAGGAAAGAGAGAGAGAGAGAGAGAGAAAAAATCAATAAAAATGTCATTTCGGTGTAAACACATTAAATCGGATACATTTTGCACATTAAATGAATATCGTGAATAAGTGACACGTGAAGGGACATTTCCTTTTTTTTTCCTTTTTTTTTCCTTGGAATTTTCTTGGAACCGGCGTCCTTTTGCAGCGTAATAAATATCATTAACGACTGCATCTTCGGCTTGAGTACGCTTTTTTTTTCTTTAAAAAAAAAAAAAAAAGGTATAAATATTTTAATATCTGGACACTATACATAAGTTCATATATGTATATATTATATATATTATCTATATATTTATAGATATATTTTTCACAGTCGAAGGAAATATGTCCCTAATATACAGAATTATGATTGCCTTAATTGAATGTAGGACGAGTGGAAGGTCACTGTAAAAGGAGTGACGAGTAGGAGACGAGGTTCGAAAGACAAGTGTTCACACAAAGGACCAATGAAGAAGGGGGAAAAAGAGTAACAGCTTCACCAATCTGGAATGTTCCATATACACGTATATATGGGAGGAGGAAACACGGCTTACACGTATGGCTAGAAATGGCAGAATGAAGAAATGGGAACATTTCGTAAGTAAGCACCCCCGGGTTGCCACTACCTCCCCATTCCCATCCCCATCCCCGGTAGATCCCGAGATAGTCGGAGATTATTCAATGTTTTCCGTACAATGTTATTACAAAGTCTGAACAAAAGAAAAAAAAAAACAGTAAAAGCGTGGTTCGGTCTTGGCGAGATCCAACCGCATTTTGGAGTGTTCGAAAGTTTGTTTGCGATTGTCTTCGGATCGACCATTTTCTTGCGGTTTGTGGCGTCTCCGAGTCGGAAAGTTATTTCAGAGCTGGTGGGCACTTGAAGAAAAAGCTTGCTTAAGAAGCCTGAAACTCCATAAGAAACCCTTCCCCTTCCCCAAAAGACAACATGGCATCCAGAAAACCTGGCGTTATTTTTAATTTTTTTGTTGTTTTTAAACAGTTCATCAAAAGTTCTTCACTGTCCTGATTCCTTTGTCCAAACCTCATGAGCACCTCACTCTTTGAGAGTGTTTTCTAAGCTCGCAGGCTCTCGCCTTTTTCTCTGTCTTCGTTTATTGTAAGATTTTTTCCCCATCACTGTCTGAGTCTGTTCACTTTCTCATCGCTACGGCCTCGTTTCCTCGGCAGTCCTGCAGAAGTTTATCGATGTCTCTGACCACCTGCTCGGCGTCCATGCCTCCTCGGCTCGCCTCTCCGTGCTCCAGCGCCCCGTCCGGCTCATGAGTCGTTTCCTGGCTGATGCGTGAACGTGCCTCCAAGAGCACTTTGGCTACAGGATCTGATGCGACAAGCGCACAGTAACCCTGATCTCTACTCGGCTTCCCAGGAGATGTGTACAGTCCGTTCGGCCCTTCGTAGTGGCTGGTGCTGGGATTGACCTCCGCTCCGTCTGCAACGCCTTTGGTTCCCTTGGTTGGGCTGCACGAGGCTGAGGGCACTTCCTGAAGCAATGGACTGAGAGCACGCTTGCCCTTGAGGTAGGGCTTGACATTGGCCACAAGGACTGCATGCTCCCGTCGCTCCTTGCCAAAAGTGCAGAAGGTCTTCTTGCCGCTGGGGTTTCCTGTCGCCTCGTAGCTCTCTGGCTCGGTGGCCACCGCCTCCATTCCTGCAGGAACGAACAGGTTTGTGCGGTAGTCCAGACCTTCAGCTTGTGCCATTCCCGGGGCTGGAAACTGGGGCATCCAGCAGCGGTCTGAGTGACCCAGGACCCGGCACTCATCAGTGCAGTTCACGCAGTCTTCTTCTGCAGAGAAAGACAACAAAGACACGGTATAGTCAATGTCTTCATGATTGAAGTTTTTACATTCAAGTGCAAGTAGTAGTGCCACTTGTCAAAGACCAAATTGGATGGCCAAGACTGGCCTCAGTTCACCTCATGCTTTTTCTGTCTTTGAACAAGTTTAGATTGATTGCTTAGTATTTTTTGATATACCAAGGGAACTGTTAAGTCCCAGTATCTTGGTATCACTACTCATAACGGGGTACTATTTCACCAACAATTACTGCTGCCAATTATTTCCTTACCTCATCAAACAAGCCAAGCTACCGGTTTTTCGTGTTGCTGTTTCTATATAAATGCTCAGCATTCAGATTACCTTTGCTCTCCTCAGATTTCTTGACCCCCGGATTTTGTGGCAATAACGTAAACTGTGGCATATGAGACGATTCAAAATGGCAAGCACGTAATAGAAGCTGGAAATGAAATCATGCTATTGTTCGAGTGTTTTGAATGTCAGACACACGTTTTGGCCACTTCAGTTCTTTTGCTTTCTCACATTCCCATGGGTTAAACAATAGGAACTTTTGAAAGGGGAGCAGGACCTAAGCGGGACGTAGCACTGTAGGTCATCAAGTCTAAACCTTCTCATCTGTACATTTAAGGTTAAAAGACAGAGTGAGAAATGGTCACAGTTTAGATACATAGTCCATTAAGAATTCTAACCACCAAAGAGCTGATATTTCAGAAATTATTATGCACTTTATATGCTGCGGGCTCCCCTGGGAACCTCATTTTCCTTTTTTTTTGTGCAATACTTAACCTGGTACTCTGAGTTTCCTGACGTATCCGCTACTGACATCCTTTTAGTAGCCGAGCCGACTCGGCAAGCCTTTGCTGAGAAATTATGCATCAGGCAGACTTTAAATAAGGTGTGTTCTCTGTAATGCCAGTCCATGTAGTCTTGCAAGGCAGGTCGACCACCCCTTCGTTAGACCTTCTGGGATATTTTTCAACACAAGTGGTCGAAGGTCATTTGGTCACCTCATTAAACTTTCCTAGCGTTTGTGGGCAACCTTAGGAGTCTTTTTCAACCTAGAGCATATAATACAGAGAGTGTATAAGATTAGTCTTAACTATTGTAGACAACTATTTTTGGATGAAATCTTCAGAATTGTTAACTTTCGGAGGGTCAAGAGGGATTCTGATTGAAGGGAAATGGGAGCTCAGTTGGTGCAACCTTTTACTTCTGATCGGAAGCTCAAGATTTCGAATCCCAGCACCAAGCTGCTACCGGGCCCCTAAACAAGGCCCTTAACCCCTAGCTGCATAGTTGTAAAAATAAGAAAATTGTAGTACGCTCTGGATAACGGTGTCTGGGGGAATGCCCTAAATGTAAGGGGCCATTTTTTTTTTGTTCACAAGTATCTCATACTTTTTTTATGAAGAACATGTAGAGCGTTTTTAAGGGCTGCTTTCCCGAGGAGGGAAGGGTGGAACAGCTGGTTGAGTGAGCATATTCAATGAACATGATCAAGTAGATGGCAACGAAGACTCCATGCTCGCGCGCCTTCCTCTCTTTCTCTCTTGATCATCGTGCCATCTCTCCACCAAACCCCCGAACACAGCAAAACAACAGCAGCTGCGTTTTGGCTAAAAAAATATTTGGTGCTGCTCTCATAAATTTGTGTCACTGGGCTTTGAAGATCTCCCATGGCAGCCTCTTGTATCTTTCAACCAAGTGTCTAGCACTGCATGCCACAAAGTGTTTGTTCTTGTGTTTGTGTGTCCGTCCCTTTCATCTTTATTCTGGATTATTATTGGTTTTTGATGGGTCCAGAAATTGTAAATTGGGAAGCGTGAGGGAATAGTAGCGCAGACACAAACACACACAGAGCCTAGCGATTCCTAATTCTAAAGAAAGACAGAATCTGTCCATCCCTTCATTTCTCTCGGTTTCCATCTAGTGAAATTGTGACTTCAAAGCAACGAGGTAAGCCTGTTCTTCTGACAAAGCATTGTATATGTAAGTCAACACGAAGCAGGGTTTGCTCCTCCGTGCAGTGATTTCCGCCTTATAAACGACACCTCATGTATATTTAATATCCTGAAGATTTTAGAAGATAAGCAAGGTGTGAGAAACAAGAGGAGTTCATGAATTTTGGGAAAATTTTCAACAATCATTTAGACGCTTGAGTTCGGTGCGCCACAAAATACCTTATAAATATAATAACGTTGTGGTTTCCTTTGTTTTTGTTTGTGTGTGTTCAGGGGTATTAGAGCACCAAGAGACCTGATCCTGAATGTGTTTAATAACACTAATAACCGATTTCTAAACACCCTTCAATCGGCTTCTGGGGGTCCTCAGGGTGCTTGGTATACATAGTCTTCTGTAGCGAAGCTCCCAAAACTTAAGCTAAATTTTTTTTTTTTATTGTTTACGCCATTGATGATGATTTTGCACCTCCAGCAGTGATCGAACTGTCTGTCTGTCTCTCTGTCTGTCTGTCTGTCTGTCTGTTTATACATAGATTCATTCACACACACACACACACACACACACACACACACACACACTCTATCTATCTATCATCTATCTATCTATCTATCTATCTATCTATCTATCTATCTATCTATCTATCTATCTATCTATCTATCTATCTATCTATCTATCTATCTATCTATCTATCTATTCTCTGTTGATTAAAACTGCAATTTTACCTTATTTTATTATGTTGCAATGCTCATTTAAAAAATATATATATTTCTTTTTTTAATGTTTTCATTTGAAATTCTTTTGTTTTATGAAGCAGAAAAAAAAGCAGGACTATTTTTATATTTATCGAAATTGTAGAAAAATATTTGCAATTTTTTTTTACACCTGCTGTGATGCTTATTAAACATTAACTCCCCCACCCCCACACACACACACCCACCACCCTAAATTTTCTATTTTTCCTTGCAATTTTTCCACCCTTTTTTTTTTTTTCTCCCTTTGGCAATAAAAAAAAAAAAAAACTATTTTATATTAAAAGGCAAATAACCACTTTTTTTTTTTTTCAGACTCCTGTTCATTTTCTGGTAAATAAAACCAGTAATATTTTCCCATTATTATTATCATTTTGCATATCTATTTTCTGTAGTGTTGCTCATTAAAAAAAATAAAAAATCTCCTTTATTGTTTTCTGTAGCAGTGTTCCTAAAAAAAATATAAAAAAGGAAGAATATTTTTGCCACTTACTATTTATTTCATAATAAATAGTAAATATATTATTATTATTATAAAAAATAGTCGCAATGCTCATTTAAGGGCAGCAATATTTTTTTCACCCCTGCATTACCTTTCCTTTTAATTTCTTTCCTATTTTTCAGCATTTCTTTATTACTAACCCCCAAAAAATAGCAAATATTTTAGAATCGATTTTATACAGCAAAAATATTTACGTTCTGTAAAAGTAGAGACTTTTTCTTTTACATGGTTTACGCTGGAAAAAACAAACAAATCATGGACCCTTTTTGACTTTCTAATCATCTTTATTCATAGCTGAAATCGCTCCATTGTGCCAGCGACCCCAAACGGTTCCATGACAAACGATCCTCTCCCTCTGGCTCCTGAGTCGCTATTGTTTTTGTTTTCACTACATGTGGCTAACCAATGCCTTTCCCTGCTGTGTGTATGAGTGTGTTTAAGGGCGTTTAGGGACTGGTTTAACCTTGAAAAAAATTCCAAATTCATCAAAACACTGCTTCCCAAACGAGCGTGGAGAAAAGCTAACTACCGATTGTAGCTACTTAGGACAGTGTGCGCGGGTACAGCGGCAAAACACAACATACACCGAGGATCAAGGTGACTGACGGAGCGAGTGAACCTGTTAACCCTGAACGGTGGGAAGTGCATTTGTCCATGTCTAAGCAGTTCTGCTTCATTGTGTGTGGAGGGGGTAAAAAGGGGTAGGGGAGGTTGTGGGCTTTCCAGTGGGGGGGTGGGGGGATTGAAGGGCCAGCAGATTTGCATCGAAAGCTCAGCGGAGAAAAACTCGTATAAACAACGAGATGAGAGATTTTTCTGGTGGGGCGAAAAGAAAAATACGGAACCCTGTGAAGGAACTTGACATTTGAGATGCAGTACACTTTATTGAGGGGGAGGGAGATGGTGTGGGTGGTCTCCACACACACACAAAGGGTGAAACTAGAACAGGATTTCCTTGTGTTGTTTTTACTACATATACTGCACTATTGGTTGAAGGTGTGTGTGTGTGTGTGTGTGTGTGTATGTGGTAGGATTGCTGGTGCAGATTTTACAGCTCGCTGTGCTCAAAAGCTACTGCAATTTAACGACCGACCGATCGATTGATCGATGGTTGGATATTTAAACACAATTCCATTTTTTTCCCCTTAGGCAAAGGAGTGTTTTCTTTTGCTTTTTTTTTTTCTTTCTCCTTACCCGATTCTACCAAATCAACAAAACTCCTGCCTGAACTCCAGTGTAATCTGACACATGAATTTCTAGGCGCAAATCGTTCATCCCTGAGGGTGCACAAACTTTTACGCACCCAGTGTGTGTTCCCTGGGGAAAATGTAAAAATCATCACGACAAGTTCGGGCTGTTTTTTGTTTAACATCTTGTTCCACATTTAAATCCCCTTTTGCTTTTATAATAACCTGTTATGTAACCTGAGGAGGCCTCGCGTCCTTTCGCTCCAACCCCTTGCTTTGTGCACGGGATCATTGGCATGCCGGAAGAGGCTTTGGTTCTCCTTCAGGAGTCCTCTTCATTATCCGTGCTTTAGAGGTTTTGGTTGAAGAATCCCCGACAGTTGGGAAAAGTCAAGCGTCCCAATACTTTTGACGGCATCTGCGGAAAACGAATGGATTGCTCTGGAGGGTACAACGTAATCTGGACTTGACTGGAATACGACTTGGGCATATTAAAGCATAAACAATTCGTCTCTACGCGGTCGGTCTGTGGGAAGTGAAGCGGCTGTCGATTATTCATGCCTGGGCGACGTGAGCGACCTTGAATCCTTAACGATAAGGCATACGGAAGCTGGGTGTGATGTAATGGTGCAGGCGTAGTCTTAGACAACCCCTAACACACACACAAACACACACACACGTGCATGCCTGTGTATTGGCTTTTTGGGATCCACTTAATTAAAGCTTGAAAGCTGCTATTCCTGCGTTTTCCTGTCTTATCCACACACGGATCCATGTATCGATCGGATGAAGAGCCCTCATCGCTGCGACACTACATATGACCGACGGGATCGACACGCATTATCACCCTTCGGCTGCGAAAGAAAATGCCAGGAATTTCCTATCAACTCCGCAATTACTAGCATTGACGAGAAAGCGTCGTGCTGTGGTCCCTTATTGGAAATTGCGCATGCTAGGATCCAAGTCTGGCCATTTATCAGGCTAATGATGTGTGGGGCAAAATCTCATCTCGTCACGTGCCGTTCCCGTCTGCGTGAGTCGAGAGGGACGTCACCCTAGATTTTGCGTGCAATGTATTGAAACGCTATGAGTCGATTTACATGAAGGTGTTGATGCTAACATGCATGGTCTTAGCCACAACTAGCCGAAGCTACACTTATGAGCATTGCACATCATGTAATTTACCGGTTGAAAACAAAACCTTCCCGTGAGAATTAACGAGGACAGTTAGGAGTAAACAAACCCCTTGCCTCAGATTTCAAACGAATTCTACATACTTGAGAGCCAGTTTTTTTTTCTTTTTCTATTCCCCCCCCTAGATTCTGCTCTCGTCTGAAAATTCTCGTAGGATTTATTTTTTTATTGCGGACAGCGGGGTAGAGAGAGAGAGGGAGATAGGGAGAGAGTATGTGAGGCTCTAGTGTATTTCTAATGCTCAGACTGGGTGCATTAAGGGCTCTTGCCAAGTCTTTTATTAGCATCCCTATTTTTCAGGCCCGCTGTGTGTACGCTCTCGCCAAGCTGATCCCACGGCAACGCTAGCACACAACCAAACACCTTCAACACTCTCTCTTTCTCTGTCTGTCTCTGTCTATATATGAATGTGAACGCTGACTGCACCCCAGGCCTCCTCACTTACATCAGTACCTGACTTTCCTGACCCCCCCTTGTGGCTGAATGAGCAAAAATCTCCACGAAATCTACTGGAACATCTTCCCAGAAGACTGGAGGTTATTATAACAGCAAATGTGGAACAGGATGCAGACACAAATCAGTCAGGTTTCCACCAACATTTCATGTATTTTTTTGTATCCTGCTGTCAGGGGTTCAAGCCCCAGCCTCTCCACACTGCGTCTTTTCGGCCCTTGAGCGTTTCCGCTCCCGGGGTGCTCTATCATGGTTGACCCTGCTCTCTGACTCTGTCTGGGATATGCAAAGATTTCAGGAAATTTCACAGTGCTGTAAAATACGTCAGAGAAAAGCCTCTGTTCATACCCTCAACCTTCTTGGGGTTCTTCCCTGAACTTCTACCACGAAGTTAAAGGCATACAATTGTATATTGTTTTTGTGTATGTGGTAACATACAATTTTCCCTTCAATTGGGAAATTAAATTGCATTGAATAGTGTCTTCTAGAAAGTTCTTTGACCAAGGAAAATTGCTGAAAGTTCCTAGAATGTGTCGCAGGGACCCCCAGGGAAATCCCCTTGTAGTTTAAAAAAAAAAAAAAGATTTATGAATTTGAGTTTGACCTGGAGGACCTTAGAAATCTAAGGACAAAGTTATTGGGACACCTGACTTTTCCAGCCACATGTGATTCTTCCCCAAACAGGATCTCTGTAGATGTGGTGGCATGAAATTTTCCCATATATTATATATAGATAATGTAATTTTTCATTGGTGGAAATTCCAATTGCTCCATTTTACACTGAAGGTTCTGATATCAAAAGATTTCATAAAAAAAAATACAAAAACTATAAACAAATTCTCTATACCAAATGGTTTAAGCGAACTGTAGAAAAATGCGAAGACGGACGCCTTCTGTTCTCTTTATGATCCCGTTCATGAAATACCAAGGACGCATCGGTTCGTGTCGGCGAACTGCTCGCGACGTTTTCCGGCGTCTACGATACACGTTTCTCCCTTCGCATTCCTTCTCGGATAAATTCGCATTCGCGTCTCCTATAGCAAGTGTAGTGTGAAAAGATTTTTTTTTTTTACATGCACAGAGAACATGTGCAGAAGGTTGATTCCCCTAAATGTCACCTATGTGTCAGGTTTGGTAGCTGAGGCATGGGCTTGGTTTATTAGCAAGATTTAACAGGATTTATTTATTGTATATAAATGTGTGTAGTAGAAGCGCAGGACAAAAGTGACAAGATGTGGTGGGAAATGGAAGGTCACTGCTGTAACTATGGACCAGATCATGGGTTTGGGACCAGGGGTGCAACTGCATATTTGCTAAGATCTGCAAGATCATATTTGGTGCCCCCCCTTCTAAAAAAAAAAAAATAAAAAAGAGGGGTAAATACCATAAAAAAAAAATACACTACATCCAAAGGGCCCCCATATGCTGCGCCCCTTTGCCTATACTGCATACCCCATTTTTGTGCCTTTGACTGGGAAGATGTAAAAGACCCTATTGAACACCTTTGGGATAAATTGTAACACCCACTACACCCACTACATGAACACAAATCACAACAGTCGCTAAAATTAAAAATCTAGTGGAACATCATCTTAGAAGAGGGCTTAAAAAATGTCCTCAGTGTGGGAGATAATGTCCAGAAAGCACATGCTATTCATATGATCTGGTGTCCGAAAACCTATGTCCATAGATTGTGTAAAAAGACCTTTTCAAAGAATACAGAATATGTGCCGGAATAGATCATTAACACTTATTATCGTTAATGCATTAACACTTGTTGAGTCGTTGCCATAGTAACAGACCCAGTAGAGTAATTTTTTTTTCTTTTTTGGCCAGTAAACATATATAAAACGATACATCGTTTAAAAATTTTTTTTTTAGTTAAATAATTAATAATAGTTAATGAATTCATGCTTCTACTTTTTCTCTGATGACCCAAACTAAATGTCTGTCATTTAAAGTAGGACATATTTTTTTTTATTCAAGGACATCAAGTTTCCCATTGGAAAAAAACCCAGCCTTTTTAATGCTGTTCCACTTTTTTCCCCTGATTGGAACAGAACGTCATGGAGATAATAATGACCTTGTAAAGGGATGAATTGCAGTAGAAAAGCCTGCAGTAGATTGGCACTTGTAGATAAAAGGAAAAAAAAAACGGGCACAGTGCAGCATGGCAGCTCGGCAGGGTAGCGGGCGGCTAGCTGGGTATCCGTGTTGCGTCTTGTACCGTAGCGCAGCATGACTAGCGAAGCATCAGAGCTCTAGCACCTGTGTCCTGGCAGGCTGCGGCGCAGCTGTTAGGAGTGTGTGTAAGAGGTGGTAGGGGTTGAGTGGGCATTTGGAGAGAGAGGATCACCGAGTGACGGAGAGGGGGAAAAAAAAGGAAAGAAAAAAAGAATACGGTACACAAAGCAGCTGGAACATGTCTTTGGGCTTCTGTGACTGACTTCCACAGCACCTGACCACCTGAGGGGATCTGAACTGTGTATCTGCGTGTGTTCATGTGTAAGTGTCTGTGTGCACTTGAGAAGCTACAGTAGGTGTGCAACAGGGTCAATTTTGCAGCTCACACCAGTGGAGGAAAAAGTGTCATATATGGAAATGAGAACGACTGGAAACGAGTGCGGTTTCAATTCCACAGCCGGGAATGAGGTCTCTTTTAACTGCGCGAGGCTCTCAAGTAGGTCAGCGGCAATCGCGGGATGTTCTTCCGCGGATTGCGTTTAGACGCGTTTTTTCCGAGACGACGCGGAAGCGGCGGTGACGGATTAGAAGTTCGGTTAATGATGATGGGGGCACCAGATCCAGCACACAGGAAAAACTTGCCGATGGAAAAAATGATGATGCTATGCATAAATTTACTTAAGTACCTTCTGACTTTTAACGCATGGCTCTTTTTACAAACGAAAAAAAAGAAAAAAAGAAAATAAAACCTGAGGTTCTTTTCCTGTTTCCATGTTCATTTATATTCTATGTGACTCTCAGGACACGCCTCGGTCCGTAGTGTTGCGATGCATTTTTAAATCGACAGGTCACGCCGTTAACTATTAATGCCGACGTGCTGATGCGAATCGTTGAATCTCATCATGCTTTTAAGATGCACATAGTTTTTATATTGATTATTTTTTATCTATTTTAACGGAAAACCGAGATTTATAGGACGTGTCGTGAAAGTCTGTCCTGGATTTTTAAGATTCTTTTGCTTTCTTTTTGTTTCTTGAAAACGACCAAACCAAAAATAAAATTTGTACCTTGCTTTTATTACAATCTCAACAATATACAAACCATCCCCATACACACAGTAAGCTTTGCATTGATTTGATTGGGCCAGGCACAGTTTGTTCACACCCACACTCTTTCACTCTGCCCCGTGTGCGAGGGGGCGCTTTTATCTCGGCAGGGTGGCCAGGTGAATACCGATACCCCCCACTGAGGCGCATTGACGAGTTCAGAGAAGCGGCCGGTAAGGTAGAGCCAACTTAACTTGCGGCCCCTCAAAAGCCTTTCGATTCGCTGTGTCCTTTCATGCTTTTCCTCGAATACCGGCCTGGTTAAAGCGTTCAAAGCGGATCCCCGGCGTGCGGGCCGCCTTGAGAGGACAGAACATCGGCGGGAGGGAATTCTCCAAAACGCGTGCACAAAAGCCGAATCGATAGCCGTATTCGCCCCCTCCTCCCCTCTGGCTCCGCCCCTCTTTTTCAAACCAGGAATAAAAAAAAAAGAATTAAACAAAAGTGCAGTGGGGGAGACGGCCGAGACGAGAACGTCGTCGCTTTTCTAGTCGCTCGGTTGGAGCGAAGGCGGTCTTAGGATTACGAACTGAAGCCTATGTGGAGGTTGAGGCGCTCTGCCCTTTGAGGAAGAGAAAAACAAAACAAAAAAAACAGCGCTAACCTTTACCACGCAGGCATGTGGCGTGGAGGTGGAAGCACAACGCCTTATTGGAATGAATTGGAACTCCTCACCTCACCTACATCAGTACCTGACTTTACTAAAGCTCTTTTAGCTGAATGAATGCAAATCTCCATAACTACTCATCAAAATCTGGTGGAACATCTTTCCTAAAGGGTGGAGGTTCATACAAAAGCAAAGGGACTGGATATGGAATGGGGGTCAGGTGTTCCCAAACTTTTATTCACGTAGTGTCTACGACACTCAGGCTGGATCTCAGTAACTTGGCATGGTTTTTGGTACCAGATGGGCTAATTGGACTATTTTTTCAAACTGCTGATCTCCAGGGATTTTTACACACCACAAAACACTCCCCGGAGTTTACATGAAATGATGCGAAAACCCCTCAAAAAAGATTTTCTATTAGTGGACAGTTCATTAGAAAGGAGGCTACACGACCTCGAATAGTTACTTGTTACAACCTTGATATACAGAAAAGCATCTAAAAAATGCAGGACTTGTACAGATTTGGATACGACGACCAATGACAGCAAAAGGCCACATCAGGATAAAAAAAACTCTTCCTTGATCTGTTTTTCCCCCATTCTTCATCCTCTCGGAATTCCAGCACTTGCTAGCAGACAGAACGGACAAAGCAACAGTGAAGAAGCAGAGCGCTGGATCCAGCCAGAGATAAATGCAGTGTTCAGTAGAAACTTTTTATACGACAGATCTCGAGGGCTAATATTTAAAATAGACACGTCAGATGTTTTCGCTCTGTCAACAGAAATGGTCCCCGAAGAACTGAAGGATGTACCGAGCATTGCGTGTTGCTACGGTAACCGACTGACAGCTCGTAGTAAATGTAGAAAAACGGTTTCAGTGCAACAAACTATTGCCCATAGTGGAATTTTATGTCCAAACGGAGTGACGCTTCCCAGCACTGTTGGTGAACAACTGATGTGCTGGACCATAAGAATGTCCACCAGAGAACCTTAAAGGAACCTCATGCAGACATCGTAAAAAGAATTTTAACTAAAGGAATAAAGGAAGGGTGGAATAAATGAAGGCAGGATGGAAGAAAGGAAGGAATAAATAAATGAATTATTACACTAATCAATGAAGAAAGGAAGATCAATAAAGATAACTGGTTAATTTTATAGTAGGAAGAAAGAAAATATATAAGTTTATGGACGCCCTGATCTTCTCTCGTCGTCTCGCTTGTGGAGATCTGTGCTCATGAGGGTGTTAGCAAAGAGAGGAAGATGAGGTAATAAGGCCTGCCGTGTATTCAGCGTTCCAATTCATCTCATTAGGGTTGAGGTCAGAGACCTTCCACTCCAAACCCTGTACTGTAGCTTCATGGAGGAACATGCTGGAACAGGTTTGGATTTTCCTACTTCGCTACCAGTTTGGGGAAAAAACCACACATGGCTGGATTAGTCGGGTGTCCCAATACTTTTGGCAATGGAGATGTGTCCTAATTTTGATTGGCTGTAAGGTGTGTATAAAGTAACTACATGGAATAAAATACTTCTAGTGATCAATAAACTCTAACACGCTTGTGGTCTCTCCAGGAGCTTCCTGAACTTGCTGCTTTATTCTTGCTGGATCTCTGGTGGAACTTGAGATAATTTTTCAATTCATTTTGGAACAGATTTCTAGAAGAACCTTGTTAGCAGTCAATCTCGTGGTGTATGGAGGAAGGGAACACGGAGCACGCTGTACTGAAGTGTAGATGAAACGCACACATGGTACACAGAGCAGAACAAATAGGAAGACGTGCTTGGAAGCTTCTACCTGGTAACATGGAGGAAAGTGGGCTAGAATCAGTACATTCTGGGGGGAAAATAGACATGTACACATTTTTTTTATATTATTTCTTTGTTTTTCTCTCCCTCTCTGTTTCTTTTTTACTCTCTCTCTCTTTGTTTCTGGTTCTTTCTTTCTTAGTTTCTCTCTCTTTATCTGTTTTTCTTTCTTTTAGTCACTGTGTGTGTTCCTTCAGGCCTTCTAATTTAATACAAACAAGGTCCACAGAACGAGAGAAAGAGGAGCAAATCGAAAAGCAATCCTCCGTTTTATTTAAGCTTTTGTAATTAGGACACGGGGGATCAGAGACACGCTGTGTTCTGCTGGTGGGTTTTAGGCGTGGCTGTGTGTCCTTTTCTGGTAAAAAAAAAAATGCTTGAACAATTCAAGGAAGAAAGCAATGAATGAAGGTAAAAAGGATAGAAGGACTGAATGAAGGAAGGAAGGAATCAATGTAGGACGGAATTTGTAGTATTAATAATATTATTCCTGAAGAATTATTCTGAGAGTTCTAAAAATGTTTGGCAGAACGTCTTCCCTCTAGTCTTTTTTTTTTCTTTCTTTTTGATGCCGTTTATTTTAATGAATGTTGTTCCATGAAAATGCTTTCCATGTGTAAAAGACAGACAGGAAAAAAAATAATTCCTGTACCCTAAGACTACTCTACACCAAGCACAGTAAAAAAAAGATCAGACTCTCCTTCCCAATCAGCCTCCAGCATTAAGAATGGCATGTTTTGTTCCCCCTCCAGCCGGATTCGGTACTTCCACGTATCATCTCTTTGTGGCCGAGATCGCTCTCTGGAGTGTTGAGGAAGAGGATTACGCGTCTGTCAATTATCCTGCAGTCAGCGGCGTACGCAAATCTCGACCATGGATCGGGCTTACTGAGCACGCTCAGAACATGCACTCGTTCCTGTATCTGATCGCTCATCAGCAGAGGAAGTGTAGCAAATCAGGACATGAGATGAGGCGTTCGGAGGGGGGACAAAAGATGGGGTAGAACTACGAGACCTTTACCTGAGTGCAGTGTTTGAGTTGAGTCAAGTCTTATTGGGGGGGTTCCCAGTTGTTGTGTAATTCATATACTGTTTACTAAAATAATCTTGGGGACCCCCCCATGACAAGTACAAAAAATAGACTTTATTTATTTTAGTAAACAGTATATGAATTAAACAACAACTGGGGACCCCACCAAATAAGACTTGACTCAACTAATGTCTTATGCCTCGGGAGTCCTGAATCCCCCCAGCCCCCCCTCCTCAATTCGAGCACTGACTGAGTGAATGGAAAAAATTATATATTAACTGAATTATATTTTATGTGTGAGTCTATGGACTAAATGTGTGTTAATTTGTGTACAGTGTGTGTCTGTGTATACACAGTAAGTTTGTGGGCATGCAGTAAATATGTGTATAAATATACTGTATATACACTGTTTGTACATATACTGCCACTGTGTTTGTGTATATTTTTTGTGTATATACTGTAATTGTGTAGAAGTGTGTACAGAGTTAGTGTGTATACAAAAGAGAGAGATTGTGTGTATAAAAATGGGATCAGAGAGTTTGGTCCTGAACATTAAAACAGTCCTGTGTAATGTGAGAGAAAAGGCCAGTGCGCGATAAAAAAACATCCATTCTACGGGATTCATGAATTTCAATCAAGCGTTTGATGAATGTAATCATGGAGGTAATTGATCTAGCAAAGCCGGCCCTTTCTGCCTGATGATTGTGGGTCATTGAGAGCAAGCTGTTCAGCCTCCTGAGTGGATAGCGCTAGGACGGGGTGGGGGACTGTGCCAACATTACTGAACACTAATATACTCACTCTCAAACACTGACACTTCGCTCTCTCAGGCGCTCTCCCAGTGCTAGTATTCCCACCGTTTCACCCTTCTCTGGGTTTCTCTCGCTTGGTTCTGATTGGAACGCTTCGAGACCGATCTCAATGGGAAAGAATAATCAAGGTTTGTGCTATTTAAAATATATATGATGGGTATCTCAGGGAATTTCATAGGGACTTCTAGACCTTTCCATCCTTAAACTGATTAACACCCCCATTTCCATCAATGGAGTATCGAGTACATGAGCTATGGAGCTTAACCAGACTGACCTTGGTCACCTCTCCTATTGAGGCCATGATGGCTCGGTTTTATATTCATTATATTATATGTTCCAAACTTCTTCTGGAGAACCATTATCGAGGTCACTTCACTAGGGCAGTGTGGATAATGGTTAAGGCTCTGAGTTGCTGATGATAAGGTCAGGGGGTCAAGCCCCAGCATGGCCAAGCTCCCACTGTTGGGGCCCTTGAGCAAGGCACTTAACCTTTTATGCTCCAGGGGCGCTGTTTCATCGGTAACCCCAGCTTCCTGACAAGCTGGTATATGCAAAAATTGGGGAGGTGGTTGCTCAGTGGTTTAAGCTTTGCGTTACTGATTGGACAATCAAGGGTTCAAGCACAGGTATCGCCAAGCGACCACTTTTGGTGCCCTTCAGCAATGCCCTCCACTGTATTATAGCTGACCTCAGGTTCCTAATATCTCTGGAATGTGCAAATAAAATGTCACTGTGTTGTAAAGTATAAAAAATAAAATAAAGTACAACAGAGAATTGTCTAGCCTTCTCAGACTCTGGTTCAGACTCTGGTTGGTTCAAACTTTGGTGTCAGTGTTTGTTTCCTAGTTGATTGCATGTGGCCTAGAGTAATCGCCAGGACAGGTTCCAGACAGGAAGAGGAAAAAATGAAAGCTCAAGAAGTGTGTAAATAGATAAACACAGACAAAACATCAACAGATGAAGTGGCTGATAATTAGCAAGAGAACGTCGCTTCCTTGTCGAAACATCCACAGCCAGGAAGGAAATAATGCCCTCAAATGTTTGAGTACTGTCCTTATCAATTCTCTAATGCTCCCCAAAGTCAACAAGCACACAGGCCCAGCAAAACTCGGGCCTAATCAGATTTCGACTGTTACATGAAACCAGCTGCCGAGCTAATCCCGAATCCCAGACGTAAGCAGGCCTCGAGACTCGGGACTTGCTGCGAAGTATTGGTTTCCGAAGGCATGGCGCTAATGCGGTTAAAAAGCTAACTGACACACTCCTGCTATGATCCAGTCCACTCTCATCTTCCATCTCCTCCACCCATATCCTGCCTTAGCTAGCTAGTGCACTAGCCGGCTCGCTGTTTCAACTCCATCAAGTTAGCATCGACGTTTGCTTTTTTTTTTTTTTCACCAGAGTACGCCGCTGTTCATTTTGCCGTCTAGACCCCACTCCCTCCCCCGGCAAGCAACGTAGCCTGGAAATATATATTCGCTTTGTTTTCATAAATGTGATCAAATTAGGACGAGACGTTGGAACGAAATGCAATAAGAGACTATTAGCCTTTTGGGTTGTCGAGGGATAATCATTGTGAGATTGCGCTTTCTTGCTTTCGTTTAGTTCCCTCCCCCACTCCCAAATTATTTTTTGCTTATGTATTCAATGGTCTTCAAAATTCTTGCGCTCTCTTCAGTTGGTTCAAAAGAATGTTGTGATAAATATAATCAAATAAAAAAAAATCTAATCAACTTGATCAAGAATCACAAACGTTATTTTTTCCCTTCCCTCACTGAAAGCTTGCAAACCAAATTTTTATGCTGAAAGGTCTCAGTTCATATAAAGGCCGGGTGCGATCCTAAAAACAAAACCCACTATAAGCATTATATAAAGATTAAGGTCAAAGATTACTCAGCTTACAAGGGATCAGAACAGGATTATACATGCTCGGAGATGTTTAAGCACATGTCTAAATATTAGAAAAAAATCATCATAAAAAAAAAAAAAATCAATCAATAATCAAATAAAACCACCAGAGCAGAAATATTGTGTACTACGTCCCACCTGCAAATCCAAAACGATGATTCAAATCGGGAAAAACAACAGCAGGACCGTGTCCTTTAAAAAAAAAAAAAAATCCTGTTCCAGTAGGGATTAATCACACGAAGCCCTCTGATAATGTATCCGCCTGTCCTTATTGCGCACCCGGGCCACGTAGCACGAACAAAGCACTGCAACGTATTGAGTGTGCGGAAGGCCGGCAACATTTCGGCGCTCGAGTTTAAGCTAATTAAACGATGCTAGGGACTCGGGTTGACATCTGGGCGCATGGCGAGTTCGAGCAAAACAAATAAAATGCAAATGACTTTGAATGCCATGGCTATCTTTTTTTTTTTTTTCTCCTTAGTGTAATCAGGGTCATGCCAACACTCCATTATAGCATTCCCTTCCCTTGTCTTTAAACCCCCATCTTTCCGGGTGGCCTATTGCCCAAACCTCAATCAACAACCACCATCCAAATCTTCTGCAGCTCTTCTATTAATAACTTGGAAGCAACAAAGAATAGCAATGGGATAGTGGAAAAACTTTCATTGTTTCTAGAAGGCTCAAAAAAATGTTGGTGCGACTATACGGGGAGTCCTTTTATATCAGGTCTCTGATGAAACAAGGGAAGTTTTAGATTTCCCAGCTTTAGAAATGCTTTTGTTGCTTAGCTATAGAGTTAGTGTTTTTTTTTTTTTTTTTTTTTTTTTTGCCCCCTGTCCCTGGCTGTGTCAATGGGATTTATCGCAAGCTCCTGACTGGATTATGTCTGTCATCTGGTTCTGTCCAATTTGGAGCTCTGGATTTAAGGGGATGGGGTCAGTGGAGGGGTGGGGGTTAGGGGTCTACTGGGTGGTGTTGGGGGATGTGAAGACTTAAGGCCTGATCTTGATATTTCTGTAAATCCTGGATTTGTGGTGGATTTCCAGCGCCCACATATCTGAACAACTACCCCGGCTTGCCCTCCTACCAAAACACCCCAAATCCCAAGCTCATGCTTTACTCTTTACTCCCGCATGCCGACCCGAGAGATTTCAGAGTCCAAATCTCCATAATTGATCCGCCTCATGCTCGGATCGGTGTTAATTGCCGGATTTAACAGCTGACGATTAAGCAGGTCGACCCGCCTCGATTCCCCTGGTGCCACTCTGGCTTCTACAATACAACACATGTACAAGACAGGAAGACAAAAGACAGGTGGCTGGATTATAAAACACTGCACTACTACACTGCCCATTTCTCCTGTCTCGACCACCCAAACCGCCCCCCTCCGCCTCAGTCCCCCCATCCTGGTCTGGACCAACATCTGTTCTCCATCCTGTCTACATAAATTTCATAGATATTGCTTGGCTGGGGACTCAGATTAAAGCTACCCCATTTAACTAGCTTGTCCTCAGGTATCCCTTCGTGGCATTGCCCATTGCCAGAATTCAAATGGACCTCGTACCCTTGCATTCCAAAAAGACCTTGTTTGAAATATTCCAAACTTCTGTGCACAAGTGTGTCCCCTGTCTAGAGCTCCACACCACAGTTCTGTCGCCAGCCTTCCTTTTGATTATTATTTGAACTGTAGGTGGCTCTTTGCCCACAGGAAGCAGGGGAAGAAGTATGCTGCTTAAACCTGCCTCCTACTGCGAAAATGCCTGCTGTTCCATCCTTTCTTCTGCCCTCAGTCCCTCCCTGTTGTGTGGCTCTCGAGCTCTCCGTTTACCACCGTCCTATCTCAAATCCAACCTCTCAGCCTTGGATCTCCACCCACCCCTCCCTCACTGATTCATCTGGCATATTCTACCATCGTTTTTTCCATCTCTCTCTCTCTTTTCCTCTCTTAACCCAGAATCAACATTGTTCTATTTCCTCCCCAATTTCTCCTAATGGCTGTCATCTCGCTCTCCGCAGGAGGCAGCCAGGCCATGACTAGTGACATCCAAACTGTAAGAGAGGGAGCATGGGGTAGCAGGGGGTGAGAGGGAGGGAATAAAATTCTAAAGATCAAAACGATGCCTTTTTGAAGCCGATGCTGGAGGGCTGAATATGCAACGCGACTAAAATGCGGAAAACGTTTCGTCGTGCAGCGAGAGAAATATTTGCATAGCTTAATGTGGTATGAAATCTGACTCGTACAAACAGCTTCAATCTGTTTATCGGGAGGAAAAGGAGCGGGAAAAAAAAACCTCTGCGCCCGATAAGCATTCTTTAGGAGTACAACATTCAGAAAAACTTTGTGTACTAATGCACTGTAATTGCAGGCGCTTACTTAAGCGAGGCACGTAACGTCCGTGGCTCTGTGCCTTCGAGAGTAGTTTCGCCAACGGCGAAGGAGAGGCGTCCCGCCGTTAAAAGGGAAGGTGATGCAATTACGGGAGGGAAGGCACGGCGACAGAGACGTGCCGCCAGAAGAACGCCGGATCGTCGATAAGGTTGTAGGGGAGAGGAAGATGAAAAAGGGACACGGGAGTTTGTGGAGTTTCCGTTTCCTTGTTTGAGGGGTGCTAAGCTAGGCTTTTGCATGAATAAATATTAGGTTTTTTAATTTATTTTTTAAAAGCTTAACATGGTGTCACTTTGAACCCCCTTAAAATCTCCCGCATTGCAGCAAATAGGACGAGTTACACTCAAATATATATACACACACAGACTTGATAACTCAATCATACACCCTCCTTGAGTATCTTCATCGTACATTCTTGGTTTGTTTGTTTCTTTCTTTCTTTTTTCGCAAAAGTATCTTACTGATCAAATTATCAACCCTGGCATTCATGAGACGACATTTCAGTTCCTATCAGGCACTCGGGCTCACTGAGACACAACTTATTAACAGCCACAGTAGAAATCGATGAATATCAAATGCAGGGCCCCAAAAAAACTGAAAAAAAAGGTCAGGATTCAGGAATTATTATGATGTCAAGAGAAGAACAAAGTGCACCAGTCCATAATGGGTAAAGCCTGAACGCCATATAAAGCCTCCTTTGACAGTGCTTTGGATTAGTGTCACAGCTTAACTGTGACACACACACACACACACACACACACACACACACACACACACACATTCCGCGCTGTAATGAAGACAGAGGACAGATGGGAAGAAGTGGCGGGGTGCCAAGATGTGAGGACGCATCATCATAATCTCCTTCTGGGGCGTCATCGTCATGGCGATTCTGGACAACGTTTCCCCTGACTGAGTCTGGGGATGGACATTGACACACACACACACACACACACACACACACACACACACACAACTCGTGCCATTACGCTAAGAAAAAGAGGCAGGCTGCAAGTCTGGAGTCAGATCCCTGTAGCTCCGATGTCCTAACACACTCAATCACACACTCTCACACACACACACCAATCATACAGTTTTAGTATGTAGTATGTATTGTCCACATGAGCTACCAATGATGTTGCAACTCCTTGATTCCGTTTGCTTCAACACGATTTCCAACCACATCTTAAAAATTCATCATGCACTTTGCAAATATACGAATTCATGCTTGCGCATAAGCTGAATCTTGTAAGAAAGAAAATATGATGCATTTCATGAATCTCTCTTAGGTTCTGAAGTGGACATGGACATGCAGGAGCATACACTCCTGTCAGTATGTTAGCATATTAGCTAAGCACCCTTATGCGCCGCTCAGAAACCCTAGGATTTGAAAAGGGACATCGTTAAATCGGTGGACAAGCGGGAGTACGAGGAGAACGGAAGAAAATATTGGGTCCGTTTATTTTGCAGTATTAATTCGGCTATCGAAGTCCTTACAAAAGCCGGGTGGGGACGGGGGAGCCAGAGGGGACGGGGGATGCGGGTTGTTAGAAGCGGAAGCCAAAGATAGAAATAACAAAAGCTGATTATTGTGTGATAAACCCAATCAATTTCCCTTTTCATGAGCTGTGTGTGTGTGTAAAAGGAGAATGATTATCCTTGAGCCGGTCCTTTGTCCATGTAAGATATTGGCACTGCGTCCAGACTCCAAACAAGTGGCGTGGCAGAGACGGGCCTTCTGGACAGGCTTTTGTCTACGCTGGATTAGGGCTGCAAAATTCCGAGACAAGACCGGAAACTTTCCATGAGTATTAATGAGGAAAAAAAAGATGAATTTTTTTCTATAACGGAATTTATGTAAAAATCTCAAGATAATCTTTGATTAAAACAACCAGATTGAAGGCTTGAATTGAAATTAAAAATGTTACATAAATCTGTTTTAAACATTGGTTTTTATACCACAAACTTGTACAACAATTTAGTAAATGTCTTTTTTTTTTTATTATTATTATTATTTTTTTTTTCCAAATCTGTATTAGTTTGCATCTTAGGACAAAACAAAATGTTTATATTTGATGCAGTTTATATAAATTTCCCCTAATTAATGAATGAATTTTCTGGTAATTAATTCCTGGTAAGTTTCCAACTTGGAGTATTTCCCAAATTCCCCAGATAAAGTTTCCGTAGAAAGTTTCCGGACATTTCCCACCCCTTTTGCAACCGTGTGCTGGATACAGGCATTGCGTCCAGACTCAGACCAGACGTGGCTGCTGGACGACTGCTCAAGTACTCGTCTTTAATATAAATAAACAGTCATGCTGCTTATATCTAGAGACTCCTTGTACTCGAATCGAGAAATTCTGCCTCGGTTTGTCTCATCAGTAGTGCTAATAGATCTAATCAAGCAGAACGTAATTATAAAGCCGACAATGCCTTTAAAAAAAGGTTCAAAATATGGGTTGCTAACGCCCAGGGGAGATGCGTTTCATTAATTAATCTAGCATATGTGTGCTTATCACACTTATGAAGATGTTCATCAGACGAAACTGACATGGACCTGAAGAGAGGCGTATGAGAGAGAGAGAGAGAGAGAACGAGGGAGCGAGAGAAAAAAAAAAACGACAAACAAACAAGTGCTGCCTGCCAGATACAGTAAGCTGCTAAATGAAAACCAAGGAAAATAAAAAACAGACGTCAGATATTTCCGGGCTTTCGAAAGCAGGAGAAAGCGTCCGGGTTCTTTGATTCAAGATTATGCCTCGTTTAGCATCTTATTTATTTTTTTTTTTTTAACAATTTGGGTTTGTAGGATTCTTAATCAATTATCGGTCATCATGAGGATGATCTTAATTCATCATGAGGATGACAGGAGGTGGGAGTCTGAGACTACTTACAATGTTATACTGGACATGAAATCTTTAGATTGTCTGCAATCTCCAAATATGATACTCTGTTTTGTTTCATAATGTTAATTATAATGCAAATGGCTCCAAAATCCCCACCCCCTTTTTTTTTAAACAAATAAAAAAAATGTAAAAGTACCTTTTTTTTTTTTTTTTTTCTTGCAATATTCAGTCAAAAAAACTAAACAAAGACCCGCTGAATAACTGCTAGAATGGTCTTTGGTGGAGGAATGACATTAATTATTATTAATATATGCATAATTTTTTTTAAACTTGTGTTAAGTGATTTTTTTATATTTTTTTGTTACATAAATTCATGTTTATTTACTATATAAATACATAAATTACATAAATTTGCTATAAATACGTTTCCCCAAGAGCCAAAAACAGGAAAAAAACATCCATCTTCCAGTAAAGAAGCTCAGCCACTGCAGCGAGATGGCTTCCATTTGCCCCTCCTCCTTTTATAGAGTATTTCTTTTGTCCCAATGAAATGTTTGGTCTTACCGGATTTGTATAGAATTGTGAAAACTCGTGACTTCTCGTAGAATCGGGACCGACTTTTTGAAAATTTATTTTTGTATGTATAATTGATTTGACAATTGTTTTTTTGTTTTTGTTTTTTCTTAAAAATGAATAACTCTGGGTGAAACTTTTAAAGAAAATGAAACACTTCTCAAAATGAAGTGGACTGGCCTTTTTAAGCCAAACCCCACCCCCAAAACGGCAAACATTGTTTCCAACCTTTAAGTCAAACTAGCTGGATCCGAGTGATAAGGTCAAATGGGGAGAAAGATCATAAAGAACGAGAAAAGGCTGAGGACCATCACAGCGTCCTGACCACCGCCAATTAAAAAGCCCTGCCTTCAAGATATCTTTGGCAGTGCTTTTTGAATTAGGAATTAACTCGTGCGCTAATTAATGACCTAAAGGAAAAGATCTCCAAAAGGCGTTCGTTCTTTCGTTCTTGGTAAATGACTTGGTGTAATTGGAAGGACTGGAGACGTCCGAATTGTGAGGTGATGGTGATGTTACGTGACAAACGAGCCGTTACTTTCAGAAACGGACCGCAATTAGTCAGCGCGGCACCGCTAAGCAAATGTCGCAGATGTATATCCGGCTCCCTGAGAAAAGCCAAAAGGACACTGTCTTGTTATTACCTCGGATATCACGACCGGGGGCTAACGAGGCCTCCGAACTCCAGCTGCAGATTAGAGCTGTGTGTGTGTGTGTGTATGCGTGTGGGTGTGACATCCGAGCGAATCATGTCAGGGATAAAATACAGCAAAGAAACGCCGAGACTGCCCTGCTGCTCCGTTCAAACAATAGATCCAAAGCTTGCATATTAAGAAGAAGAATAATAAGTAAAGAAAAAAAGCGAACTAATCCTTTAAACCCTTTAAATAAAACGAAATGGGAGGCTTACGATGGTGATATTCCTTTTAAACGATTCGCAGCATTTCTACGGGATTGAAGTGGCTTAGCGGGCTAAAATGCTTTCCGAACACGGGCTCGCATTCACTCGGCAAGAATTGATCTAGGAAAAAAACGGAGGGGTGGGACATCAGTCCAAACAAAGAACAATATTTTCCTCCTTTTTTTGGAAATCCGGAATGGAATGTCATCTTGTTCAAGAACTTTGCAATACAATAGCAGTTGAACGTCCGCAAATGATTGAGGCGACCCACTCCAGCTGTTCTGCCATTAATACCGTAGAAACACAGTTTACTTGGAGCAAACCGTGAAAAAAGGCACGCTTTGAAAGAAAAACGACAAAACGCGGCAGCACGAAAGCAAATTTGCATAACATCTGTCAAAAGGGGGGAGGGGTCGATCGAAACATCAAACAGAAGACGTTAATGGTGGGTTCGTCGACGCATTCGAGCTCAGTGGGGGGAAAAAATAAAAACAGCTCTCATTTTCAAGGGCGCATCATCTTCAAGGAACATCAAGACGCAAAATGTTTATCCCCTTCGCGTTCGCAGCGTGGGCGTCCTACCGGGAGCCTGAGCCGTAACTGAGCTCATGTTGCCGAACGAGATCAGATAGGATGCTTTAAAAGTGGCATCAGCGCTTGGATCGTTGTACGCCGAGCCGTCTGTATTCGTTACGAGGCCAATTCTGGATTTTGCTTTACCACGGACTCGGAGTCCGGCCTCGTCTCGTGCTCATAACAAGGGGCTTTTTACTTTTTGCTTTTACATATATGCACAGTGAAATTCTTTCTTCGCATAACCCAGGTTGTCGGGAAGCTGGGGTCAGACTGCAGGATACAGCGCCCCGGGAGCGTTGAGGGTTTAAGGGCCTTGCTCAAGGGCCCAAGAGTGGCAGCTTGGCAATATTAGATCTTGAAACCCCGACCTTGCGATCAGTAACCCAGAGCCTTAACTTTATCAAGCTTTACAAAAGAATGATTCGATTCAAAAGGCAAAATTAATTTTATCATTGCCAAAAAAGTTGGCGGACACCAAGATTGTCGTGCCCTTTTTTAACATCCCATTCATTTAAATTAATGGCATTTGGCAGACACCCTTATCCAGGGTGGCTTCGGGGGCTCAGGGGCCCATGAGTGGCAGCTGGGATTTCAACTCTTGACCTGTGGTTTCAAAGTCCATTGCCTCAACCACTAAGCTACCACTTTCCACGGTCCCCATTGGCTGTTCTATTAAGCTTCTGGGAACATCTTCCACTAGAATTTGGAGTGTGCTTGGGGATATTTGTGCTCACTCAGAAACAAAGGTATTAGTAAAGACAGGTACTGATGTAGGAGGCCTGGGGTGCGTTCCAATTCATCCCAATTGGGTTGAGGTCAGAGATCTATAGCAGGCCACTCAAGATCGAGCCATATCAGCCATAAGTTAATCGGGTCTCCTAGTTTAAGTGAATGGAAAAAAAGCTACCTTCACAATATAAATAATATGCAAACAGTCAAAAAACATATATGATATTCATTCTTGTTTGAGCCACCATGCTAGTCATTTATTCTTGCCGGCACCAGGCTTCTAAATTCAACTAGGCCCCCGGTTTCATCTGTATCAGCTTCAGGGAAATAAATTTGAAGGCCTGGTAGACTTTATTTTGCGCTCTGCACTTTAAAGCAAATGCTAACGTGTAGGTTTTTCTTTGCCGCCACTCTTTATACTCTCTTACCTTTATTTATATATATATATATATATATATATATATATATATATATATATATATATATATATATATATTAATTTTTTTTTTCCCTTTACAGGGGGATTTTGGGCGAACAAGAGCCAGCTGTAGCCAGAGACTACAATTTAAATACATCAAAATGTGTTGGATTAGCTAATAATAACTAGGTGCCATACTCGAAGCAAAAACCTTGCAGATGGTCTCTATCGCAGCCACCAGTACGGTGTCTTTTCTTTTTTTTTTTTACCCCAAACCTGGGAAACTGACTGTGCAACTGCTTGATATCTGGCTGGCCAGATCTTAAACAGCTTTAGCTAGAGATCTCAAAAGACATTACCTTCCTGCTGCTAATGCTTTCCCACAGTTTTGCCCATTACTGGCCTAGAAAATCACGACCACTTCGACTTGCTTTGCGATTTGAATACCGTTGCACTTATGCTAGCGATTACCAAGGAACAAGCAGGAAACACAGTTTATTCCGTCGATTAGCAAGAAAAGGGTGGATTGTAAATGCGAGGCATTTTGGGAAAACAAACTGGCCGATTTGCACTTTTTTCTGGACTCTTTGCAGCCGAATGTGAACAACCTTTAGAACGTTGATCGGTAAGGATTGCGCCGAATCCCGGTTAGTTGTGCAACCTGGTAGCACGCTACTTAAAAAGGGCATGTGGACACAAACCACTAATTAATTGTTTGACTTCTTAGAAGTGGATGAGTTGCAGGGGTCTAGAGCTGGAAAAGGAAGAGGACTAGCGAGATGCCACGAGTGGCTCATTATTATTACTGGTGTTAACGTTAT
This sequence comes from Silurus meridionalis, assembly GCF_014805685.1. Classification (NCBI taxonomy): domain Eukaryota; kingdom Metazoa; phylum Chordata; class Actinopteri; order Siluriformes; family Siluridae; genus Silurus; species Silurus meridionalis. The sequence continues at coordinate 24,937,571 of NC_060892.1, forward strand.
TATTATTTTTCTGCTATCTGAATTTACTGCGATTGCCTCATGACCTCCTGGGTAACACTTTTAATTAGCGCGAACATGTACCTGAACAGAGGCCTGAACTCGCTGCACTCAATTCTGTAAAGAGATTGTAGAGAGTGTACATGTAGATGTGGCAGAACTCCAAACCAAAAAATACATTGCTACAAGTCAATATGAGGTCACTGGGAGGCGGTTCTAGTACTGGTTGTCATAGAAACATCAGTAAGTGGTTGGATTGTGATGGTCAGAGATGGCAAAAGTACACACATCTTTCACTCAAGTAGAAGTACAGATACTTATGTTTTAAAAGACTCTGATAAACGTTGAAGTTCTGACTACACTTTTTCACTTGAAAAGACGTTTAGGTTCCGACATGTACTTAAGTAAAAAGTAGCCATTGCTACTACCTGTTTGTGTCACGCTGGTAACTGGACCTCACACCATATTAATATATTAATACAAACAAATTTTAAATGTTAGCTAATGAATGTATCCAGGCTGAACAACCACCATGTAGAACACAAGCAGAGAAAAGATGATTAGATGATCAGGAATGTCTCTGTTCTCCCTCATGTTTACATCACTGACTCCCTCTGTCTCGTCCACGTTAACCCTAGACTTCTTTACCTTCTGCCGCGCTCGTTGTTAGCTGACTCTCATAGTGTTGGTGAGGGTGTAGCTCATGCTGACCCTCAGTGTTAATGATGGTGTTGGTCATGCTGACCCTCAGTGTTAATGAGGGTGTAGGTCATGCTGACCCTCAGTGTTAATGAGGGTGTAGGTCATGCTGACTATTAGTGTTAATGAGGGTGTTGGTCATGCTGACCCTCAGTGTTAATGAGGGTGTAGGTCATGCTGACCCTCAGTGTTAATGAGGGTGTAGGTCATGCTGACTATTAGTGTTAATGATGGTGTTGGTCATGCTGACCCTCAGTGTTAATGATGGTGTAGGTCATGCTGACCCTCAGTGTTAAGAGGGTGTAGGTCATGCTGACTCTGTGTTAATGATGGTGTAGGTTATGCTGACTCTGTGTTAAAGAGGGTGTAGGTCATGCTGACTCTGTGTTAATGAGGGTGTAGGTCATGCTGACCCTCAGTGTTAATGAGGGTGTAGGTCATGCTGACCCTCAGTGTTAATGATGGTGTAGGTCATGCTGACTCTCAGTGTTAATGAGGGTGTAGGTCATGCTGACCCTCAGTGTTAATGAGGGTGTAGGTCATGCTGACTCTCAGTGTTAATGATGGTGTAGGTCATGCTGACTCGCAGTGTTAATAAGGGTGTAGGTCATGCTGACTCTGTGTTAAAGAGGGTGTAGGTCATGCTGACCCTCAGTGTTAATGATAGTGTAGGTCATGCTGACCCTCAGTGTTAATGATGGTGTAGGTCATGCTGACTCTGTGTTAATGAGGGTGTAGGTCATGCTGACTCTCAGTGTTAATGATGGTGTAGGTCATGCTGGCTCTGTGTTGATGTAGTTAATGCTGACTCTCATAGTGTTGGTGATGGTAAAGGTCATGCTGACTCTCATAGAGTTGGTGATGGTGAAGGTCATGCTGACTGTTATAGTGTTGGTGATTGTGTAGGTCATGCTGACCCTTGGTGTTAATGATGGTGTAGGTGATGGTCATGGTGTTAGTGATGCTCGTGCTGAAGATCATGATGCCGATCGTGTCGATGATGGTGTTGGTTATGCATAATGATGGTGCTGATGGTTTTGGTGTTGGTTGGTCCCCTCCACCTGTCGAGTCTGGACCTGGGTGAGTCTGTGTGTCTCATACTGTATCATACGCCGAGATGTTTACGAGAAATCCGATTCCATAACGCAAGCCAAAGAGACAAGATGCATTGAGAAGCCTGTTGTCTTTCTCTATGCTGCTTAGTCCTTGCTGTTACTACTGAAAAAGACCATGCTCTCTTTCTCTTCGTCTGTGTGTGTGTGTGTGTGTGTGTGTGTGTGTGTGTGTGTGTGTGTGTGTGTGTGTGTGTGTGTGTGTGTCACTCCGTAATAAGCTAAGGTTACCGTGGCAGTATGCTGAATGAAAGAGAGGAGAAGGGACAATAAAAAGGGAAGCAATTTGATTATCGCGCTTCAATCAAACGCAATTAGACGAGGTCATCCAGAACACTCACCCTGCAATCTAAAGAAACCACCCCCACCCCCCAGACACACACACACACACGCTCTATCATGCAAAGACATCACCACACGCAGAAATAGGACCGAATCGCTAGTGATGAAGTCGTTCCAGGATTAGACGGTGCTCTGGGCGAGTCCTCGCATCAATTAATCACCAATTAATAGACACGGGCTGGAGGAAGTAGAAGAAAAAAAAACAAAGAAAAAAAAAAAAAAGCGTGTGATACACTTCTGCTTAATTAATACACAGTTTGCAATTTGGGGGACGCTTAATTAATCCAAGGAAATGGAAAACAGAAAAAGCATGGTCTTAATGCAGTGGACAGTGTGGATGGGGAATACCGAGTGTGTGTGTGTGTGTGGAGCAATTTGGTTTTAATCCAATTATGCAATTATGGTCAGATGAGAAAGAGGGAAGAGAAGTGGAGAGAGAGAGAGAGAGAGAGAGAGATGTACAAATGGAGAAATCTATATACGCGATATGAACAAAAGTATTGGGACACCCAACTCTTGATGCGAAACATCATCTCGGAGGAGTGGAGCTTATTATATAAGAGCAAACAAAAAACTAAATGTGGGATAAGATGCTCAAAAAGCGAGTCCTAATCTTATGCTCTGGTGTTCGCAATCTTTCTTGAGTCGCTAAAGTGCCAGAAGATTATCTATGGTGTCTGTCCTGGGACAAAGAAAAGTTTAAGATCGAGTCGGTTGTTGAATTTGTGTTAGTCGTGCACTTCTTTCAGGTTCGACTTCCTGTCCGAAATCTACCAAATGAACGCTGTAGGGTACGATGTAATTGGAGTGGATCATCTGTAGGTCCAAAGAGAAAGAAATGGAGAAAGAGAGACGCACTTCTGAGCAGCATTGCTTATTTATGTGCAGCAGAGCCTCAAGCCTTGATCCTGCTCTCGCTTTCTCTGTCTCGGACTGAATTACTGCCTAATAAACATGGCCCAAGGAGCGAACATGGACCTGCACATGGATAGGATGAACTGTCCATGCTCTGGGCTACTCGATTGCCACGACAATGCTTTACTGACTGTTCAAGAAGACGGCTCTGGGAGGTTTTTTTTTCTTTTTTGAGGCAGCTGAATAAATCTTTAGAGTTCAGCCATCTGCCTGCGTTGTGTTAAACGCTTCGATCCTTCGTGATACTGAAGATTTATCGCTTAATAAGCATCAACTGACAGACAATTCAAGAAATATCTGTCTGTCTGTCTGTCCGTCCACCTTTATCTGTCTGTCTGTCTGTCCACATATGTCTGCCTGTCTGTCTGTCTGTCTGTCTGTCTGTCCACATCTATCTATCTATCTATCTATCTAGAAGAAATATAAAATTGCTTGTCATTTTGTTATTTTTTTTTTAACTTAAATGTAATTTTTTTAAATTTCATTATTTATTATTATTAACATTTGAATAATTTAAAATAAAATGCCTGCTTGGTTAAATAATATATAAAATAATATATTTAATAATTTTTTATAAAAATAAAATATAAAACCAAGAAATAAAATCGAATAAATCAGCACTTTTTACTATATCGATTAAATTGGGTAAGCGATTAAATTAGCACAAATGAAACGGATTCAATAAAATTAAATACATTTGAAAAATGTTAATACTTGACATTAACTTTGTTAGACCCTATTTTGTTAATACAAATGTATCTATTAGTGTGGGTGTGTTCTGTTATCTATTTTAGAAGACTTTAACAAATGTCTTAATTCCTTCCATCTTTCATTCATTCACTCCCTCGACATGGGGAATTGTCAGGATTTACTCCTTTTATAAGAAATTCCTGAAACTGGATATAAAATGCTAAAGAATCCATATTGTGATTTCGCTCAAGCGCAAAACGACGTGCTACAAATCGTATTTCCAGTACAGTGAGTCGCCACGGTGACACTGTGCTAACTCTAGATTCTTTTTTAAAACCCCTGGCATTGTTGTGTATGTTTTCAAGCTTAAAGTGTGAGACAGAGAAGAATTTATAGTGCGTACACAATTGACTGGTTAATGCAAGAAAAATCCGGATACAATAACAAATATTAGTTCTATATAAGTTACACAATATTGGCAAAAGTATTGGATCTTTTTTTCCTGATGTGTTGGCATGGGTGTCACTTGAACTTTCGAGGTCCAAACCTGTTCCAGCATGACAAAACCCCTGTACACGAAGCCAACGCCATAAACACGTTCTTTACTATGGTTGGAAGATCTTGATTGGCCTGCTTTCGAGCTCTGACCTCAACCTTTCTGGGATGAATTGGAGCCCATGCTGGGCCTCTTTACCTTTTCCTACATCACTGCCTGATTTTACTTACATGTCTGAATGAGCTCAAATCTCCACAACAAAAGTATAGAGGAACATCTTCCCAGAAGACTGGAGGTTATTATAAGAGCAAATCAAAACTCTGTGTGTGTGGAGTGGGATGTTCAAAAACTAGTCCATTTGGTGTATTGATTATTTAATCTGTTCTTAAAAATGAAACGAGGATAAAGGGGGAGGACGAAGGACTAGAAAGGCATGAAAAGACGGAAAGAATAGGAAGGAAAGAAGGACGTGATAAGACGGACTTTACGCCGCCTCAAGGCCTTTCCCCGGATAATGCATTCCGGCACTGACGAAAATACAATTGCTACAAGGGCTGTGTTCAAACACACACACACACACGTGTGCACACACACACACACACACACACACACACACACACACACAATGCCCCCTGCTTGCTGTAAACTACAAGCCTCCACTTTAAACCACGCAGCGGTAATGCAATATAATGCATTATGGATCACTTTGCTTGTGATAAGACGCCTATACTGCTCTCCCATCGCCTCCGAACAACACGATCATCTCCGTTCCAAAGCCCAGGATCTTCAAAATAAATGAAAATACACACAATTTCAAACAGATTCAAGTAGTTCGGAAACGAGTAGTTCAGTTCATGGGTCCTCTGGTCCTAGTCGTTCGTTCTTTTCTTAACGCGACTCCCATAGTTTTGAAGTATCTAGTTACTTAAAAATGTAAAAAAAAAAAATACATTTGTATGGACTGAATATCATTAAAATCAGCTATCAATCCAAACTTCTGTTTTCTTGTAAGACTTGATTTGATTTCTAATTGAAAGAACAAAATGAACTAAACGACTCAAAGATTCGTTCATTTTGTGATTCAAAGGATCGAGTCACGAAAATGATCCGATCTTCCCATCAGGTATCACGAAATCCCCCTATTTAGATTGTTGCCTTGCTTCCCAATACACATACACACACACACACACACACACACACACATCGCTCTGCTGAGCACATGAGTAAGTCCCACAGCTAAAATAACACATTTCAGCCATTTTCCAACTATTCCCATGCACCATTAAATGACTACTGTCATAAAAATAAGAAACATATGGCCCTCTTTAATTGGCCAATTTCTCTTGCCAGTGCATTCGCTTCACTTCTTTTCTTCTTTGTCTTTCTTGAATCACAATGAGACGCGGTTAAATCGAGGAAGACATCAATGGCGTGCTACTCCACTGTCTCGACCCACGTAGCGCACGATTTCTTCAGTTCTATTGATTAATTGCACTGTAATATCTGATTTATTGCTTTTTCTTTTTTACAAGCCGTTTCTGCATCTCACACACTTTTTTTTTTCTCTCAAAAATCAAACTATTAGCCTAAGATGTGACTCCTTTTATGGAACCTGTAATTTTCCAAACAAGAGCAAGTGATTCTCCAGACTTCTTCAAACCTCTGAATCTGTCGGGGGGGGGGAATCGTTTGACGCGTGTCGCTAGTCGTCGACACGGAACAGCGAATAATTATTCATATTTAATCAGGCCGAGCATGTCATTTCTCCTGCTGCGCGATAAGTCGCTTTCCGTGCTCTATTATGGAAGTAGGAAAGAAAAGCGCCTTCCCCCAGCGTGGACTAAATGGAAAGGCTAAAGTGGTTCGGCTTATAAAATCATAATGGGCTTGTCTGCTTTGATAAACCGAGAACGGTGCTGGAATACAACACGCACTCAAACACACACACAGGAAGAGAGAAAGTATGTGTCAAGAGTAAGACATGACAGAACACGATTGGTTGGTTAGGCCAGGGACGGAAAAAAAAAGGAACGATTGTAAAGGCTATTGAGAGAGATGGAATATTCAGAGAAAAGAAAAGGAGGGGTTTTGGTGGTGGTGGTGGGGTTTATAAATCAAACAAAATATGAAATGGGATTATAAGGAATTAATGTAACCAGGATGATCCAATGTAATAGCGACAAATAACACAGAAATGAAGCCGAGAATAGGAATAGCGGAGAAGCGGGAAATTAAGGAAAAGTGGAAATGTTCTTCGTATGTTGGAATCTTGTTTTTTTTTGGGGGGTACTTGTAATTGCTTTGGCAGCGCTGCCTTGTAACGCACACAGGCCAACAAAACGCGCTACACAGAATGAGAGCTAGCGGCGGGGGATCCAATGTAAATTATTAATGTTGTTTATATGTTGGCATCAGGTGCGTTATATGTCGTCGGACCGACTTGTAATTGCTTTGGCAACGCAATGGGGGGGGGGTCATGTCGGTGAAGCCGAATAATCTCGAGAACGAAAAGGAAGGAAGGGGGGTTTGTTGAGCTACGAAGCGCAGAGGTGAAATCATAAAGATCACGCTAGCAGGGGTGGGCGACGTCCGCCAACCATGTGACTCCAGTAACAGTACAAGTGCTCCATTAAAAGTTGTGTAGAAATACAAAGCTTTCAAATGGACTCAAGTATCCAAAGTACTATGATTTATTACGGCTATAATTTTCCTATTATCGTTTACTTCAAGACTCTTCACTTAATCGCCTGCGTGTGAAAAGACCGTTACGCTTAGCACACCGATTTATTTAGATATTAATGAGTCAAACATTATCTATTACACTGATCAGAAACCCAAAACCTTCTCTTTTTACTACTTAAAAAAAGAAAGAAACACACGATCAACTGATTTCGAATGTTAGATATTTGATATGACTGAACGTCTCCCCAAATAGAAACACTTCAGTGCAGATACGTGAAAAAGCTACTTAAGTACGAATTACATTTACTTCATTACTGTCCACTGCTGACGTACCATATACACTACACGTGCAAAAGTTGTGTTTTTTCGAAAATCCAATTCCACATTTAGTCACCATTTGCTGTACTCTACCTTCTTAAAAAAGATATTTAAATAAATTTAGACTTTTGGAGGTTTGGGTCATTCAGCAACTGAAGTACTGACGGGGGAGGAAGCGAGGAAACCTGGGGTGCGTTTGGCGTTCCAGTTCATCCTAATAGGGTTGAGATCAGAGCTTTACACGGGGCCATTCGAGATCTTCCAACCCACGTAAAGCATCTTCATGGCGCTTACGCACGTGAAGGGGGAATGTCGTTTTGGAGATGAACCACATGAGAAACGTCAGGGGTCCGAATAATTTTGCATATATTATCCGAAGGTCAGGAGAAATCCCAGAACCACCAGCTGGCACTGTTGCTCAAATGGGATGATTGTATGCTCTCTATAAGGGTGTATGCTCAATTATGTGATAGCCTTAAATAAATAGAATAAAAAGAAATCTATTAACATGGCATTATTTTCTAGGACAATTTCAGAATGTGTGGGGTTTTTTTTGGGTGTGCCCGATATCGAGAACACATCTCAGTTCTGAAGATCTCCTTCATTGTCTTCTGACACTCAAAGTTCCTGAGTATTAAATAGTTTTGTAAAAATGCCTACACTGGGCTCCCATTGGTCTTTACAGCAAACCTGGACATCAGCCCATTGGGTGAACTCTTCCAAAGCTCACTGCCCTAAGGAAGTTCTTGCACCAGGGTTTGCTGTTGACTGATTACACAAAAAACTGAACTGATCCGCGGTTCACGTGCACGCCGGAACGTGAGTCGTGATCCCTACTGCGATCCGTTGCACACTTATTGTGTATATATATGATGGGGGTCCTGTAAGACGTAGAAAACTCACCCTGCTCTAGAGGTTGAGGTTTGAGCCCAGTCGCCTTCATCTTCAGCGCCTCTTTGGCAGACATGTCACAGCACGAGCCCTTATTGGTGTCCTGGTCGCTGTCGGCCTGGTCGCTGTCCCCGTGTCCGCTGTCCCTCAGACTCACTCGCTCAGGGTCCTTAAACGTCGAACTGCTACATCAGGCGGAAAAAAGCAACGTGTAGCAACGAGGACGTTTTTTTAATTTGACACGTCAACATTTATATGAAAATGTGTAGAAAGAAATACCTGTGTGTGTGTGTGTGTGTGTGTGGGTGTGTGTGTGTTTGGGGGGGGTTTCGAGGTGTCCAGGCATCCGAGACGGCTGAGCGAGCCGTTTAATAGAACTTACCTTTGAACAAACTGCTGCCTGCTCCCCATGTAATTGGGCTCGGTGGGGAAGTTGTCGGTCTGTGAAGGAGGAAAGAGAGGGAAATTTAGGCGTCGCGTGACATCCGGACACATCCTAAGCGTGCGCCGAGATCTCCCGGGTTGAACGGAATTGATGAATTATTCAGGGGAAGGAAAAAAAAAAAGGGGAAGGACGGAGGGGGGGTGGTGTTTAATCTTTGCGTTTGTATGTTTTAATTATTGAACATAATACAGCAATTAAACATTCAAAACATTGTCTCGAGCAAGTGCAAACTTGCTGCGACCTCACGGATATAAATAGGAAAGTAAAGAAATACAGTAGTAGAGAGAAAAAAAAATGCAGACAGGGGGAAAAGAGACACACCTGGGTTTAGCTAAAGTTGCATTAAGTACTGTATTTACCCATGTGCGTACCCAGGTGTGTTGAATGTATTCTTTCTCATGTCAAGGCTTGTCGTGAATCGACGCTTGAAACGTAAAAACGACGTTCTCTGCTTGTCTTTTCGACAGCTTGTTCGCTCCGTCTCGTACGGGTCTCAGTTATTTGGCTCACGGGGTCCCGTCGATGTCCCGCGGAGTGTTTGCTTTGCAGCACCGAGTCGATACGGAGTGGTGGAGAGGACAGAGCAGGCGGCATGAGCTGTGGTCCAGACGATATCGACACTGCTGAATACACCCCCTCACCCCCTCCGAACGAAGGCTAATGCACTCTGCGTCTCACATCACACGAGACATTCGCCTGTCTCGATCTCCCTCGGCCTCACAAACTTAGCAGCGATACGACGGCTTTGAAACGCGCAAATCTGAGGTTTCGGACCCGAGGTGAACCCTATAACCTCAAAAGAATGCGGTCCAGCGGTACAGCCGAGCTCATGGGCTCGAAGCTTGAAGGCAGGCCTGGAATTTCAAACACACTCTGCCAAAGTGTAGCGTAGTTCAGTTGGAAATTTTTCCATATTATAGATTGCATATACGTTTGTATTTCTGGTTACTGAGGCCACGCCCCCTAGTTGCAAAATGTAAATTTTCCCCAAACTTCTAATTCCTATAAATTTCCATATATTCCAACTTGGAATATTTCCAAATTCTCCAGATGACGTTCCCTCAAACTCTAGTTCGGCTGATAGCTTAAAGCTGATTAACAACTAACGAACGTGCTCCTTCGAATACGTCACTGTTTCCATGGCAACAACTAACATAGGAAACCTTTTAACCGGCATGCCCGATTTACACGACATTTTTCAGACGCTTTTTTATCCACAGCGTCTTTTAATTTTCTTATTCATACTGTACAACAGAGCAGCTACAGGGTTAAGGGCCTTGCGCAGGGGCCCAATAGTGGCTGCTTGGTGTGGCTGGGATTTGAACTTGACCTTCGGATCCAAAGTCAAATGCCTAACCACTAAGCCACCACCTCCCTGTTAGAAGAAACAAATAAAGAAATGGATGACTGACTTGTTGAATCAAAAAAAGGAAAGAAACAAAATGTGTAGAGATCTGAGGCGACCAAGAATGCGTCTTAGTTCGGGGTCTTGTGAAATATCTGGCAACTTGGGTTTCATTCGGTCTGTATAATCTTTAAGTGGATGCTAAATGCTAACCTGGGCTAGGATTACAGACTGAGACCTTTGTCTGATGTTCGCGTAATATAAAAACAAAAGTTGTCGAGAAACTGCAAAAGGCAAACGGGGGGTTAATTTATTTAGCCCGCATTAGCACCTCGTTTCAGGCTGATGCTAGGAAGGCGCTACGTGCTATCGCATGACCATGACCTAGCCTTCTTCACTCTAAAATGGACGATTAGAGCACTTTTCCTGGAAAGCGTTTTTTTTCCTTCACTATATGCCTGCATTTAAACGATCCCTGGAGGAAAAAAAAAAGAAAGAGTGTGAAGAGAGCTGATGGCGGTCTATACTTGGAATGCGGAGGAATTTTCAGAATGTTTCTTTTAAATTTCGGAATCCAAAAACGCTCCTGCTAGCTACGCATGAACGAGTGCGGAATGGTGCGAAACGTTTTCGTGCTAAAAAAAAATCACATCATCGAACAGCCTGAGGTGCAGGAGCTCAGACACGGACTTTCCCTCCCGGCACACACCATTTTATTGACAGCTGCCGGAAACTTGCCCATGTTCTCAGTGAAAAGCGCTCTGGTCATTCCTGGGCCTACCAGGATGTCTTTTCTTTGCTGGCTCTGTGTGTGTGTGTGTGTGTGTGTTAGTGGTATATGGCTAACACCTCAGGGAAGGGGAAAAAAAAGTACAAGTAGTCTGATGTGAGTGAGTGTATACTTGCTCTCTCGCTCTCAGTATAAAATGGCTGATCTATTTCGGTGCATCCTCAGTGGTCTCTCTGAAGACACCCCTCAATAGAGACAAATGAACACAAGGGTGTGTGTGTGTGTGTGTATAAATAAGGTTGAGAGAGGGAAAGAGGCACAGAGGAACAAGGGGAAGGTGGTGAGATAGAAGGAATAGAAAGACCGAATGAAAATGGATAACCTTGTGGGATGCCTGGAGGCAGAAGGAAGGAAGAGAGGAGGTAATGGAGGGATGAATGAATAAAGGAAGAAATGAATGAATACTGGTTGATTGAATAAATTAAAGAATGAAGGAATTGATCTATGATTGAAATAAAGAATAATGGAATGATGGAACAAATGAAGGGATGGATGGATGATTGGACAGATGACAGGTTAAGGGATGGAATGTATAAATGGATAAGTGGATGGAGAAAGGAAGCGAGGAACAGGACTGATGGAAGGAAGAAATGGAATGAATGGATGAATGGATAAATTAATAATAAAGGAATGACTGTATGATGGATAGACAGATGAAAGGAAGGAAAAAAGGAACAGATAACTAAAGAAAGAAAGAAAGAAAGAAAAAGAAAGTAATGAATTAAGCAATGAAGGAATGATGAATGATTCCTTCATTCTACTATACATCCATTCCTTCATTCCTTCATTCCTTCATTCTATCTATCTATCTATCTATCTATCTATCTATCTATCTATCTATCTATCTATCTATCTATCTATCTATCTATCTATCTATCTATCTATCTATCTATCTATCTATTCCTTTAATTGTTTCTTTATTCAGTCCATTATCCCTCCAGATGAATGGAATGAAGGAAATGAATGAACTGATGAATAAAGGAAGGACAAAGAATTGAAATGAAGGCATGAATAAAGCTGACAGAATGTTAATGTTTTGAATGAATGGATGAATGAATGCTGTCCATTGTAGTAAAAAAAAAAATGCTATGCAAAAGAAGCTCAATTGAACTATGCAGATTTTATTGTAATGAAGGTGTAAGATGTCAATCTAGAGCCTGTAAAATCCGTCACGTCTGACTTGCACCGTTTTCATACTCGTCCATGCGTTCAATAAAGTCTTGTGCTGTGTTGATCTGTCAACTGAGTGAGCGTTTCCATCAGGACCGTAGATACGGGTAATAAAGAACCAGGGTATTGATTTGCATTAAGCCGTTTCTTTTAATTTGACCCAAAACATTCCAGTAACCATCTTTTGACAACCCCCAACATACCAGCCGCCACCTGCGGTACACCTGCTTGTCCTGATCACATCTTTGAGTCATCGAGGAAAAAGCATTTAGAACAATTTACGCTCTCCATGGTCCTTATGAGATTCCAAAACAATCCTTCACTTCCCCACAATCTTTTCCAATTATGTAGGATCAAATAATCAGATTTGACCTCAACGTAGACTCTCAGGGAAACCTAAGTAAAATAAAATATATATATTTTTTTTACAGCAGGAGACTCAAGAACAGGGGAGCAGACTGTGTGAGCTGTTGTTTAGGCACGAGGGCCCGTAGGGAGAACCGCCATCTGTATGCATGTACTATAAAGTGACGTGCAACAAAAGAACAATCGATGTTTACAAGAACGTCGTAAATAGGGCCTGGACGAGTATCCGCACGACCCCAATTCGAGAGAACAAAAGCTAGAGCGAAGGCTGTTCTTTCTACCAGACTTTTTCCAGAGCTCAAGCATGACCCGGAGCGATGCACACAAAAGACGGAAGACGGAAAAACGGGGAGACAAAGAAGGAAAAGAGACGCGCGGTGGCATCGATCAGGCCGATTCTCCAACGGATTAAATTAATCAGATGCGTGTTTTTCTGTGGCTACAGAGCCAATCAATCTTCTGGCCTTAACGAACTAAATGCCATAGTCATTCATTTCCCGTCTGCTTCGAAATTTGGGAATTTTTTTTCAAACTTGCGGCCAGGAACCGGATCCATCCGGATTAATTAGAAAGACGTGCCACAAACCTTCTGCATTATTTAGGACTCGCAAACAAAAAACTAACGAAAAAAGAAAAGTCGTCCTAATTCCGAACAGTGATCTATCAGTAAATATGCAACACACACACACACACACACACACACACACACACTAGATGACTTACTCTAAACTGCCAAATGAATCCCGCTAAATTATTCTCTGGGGACGGCTTAGTGTTGTTGGCTTTCACATGTATCACTCATTTCATTGTATCACTTTAGTTGGTGTGTATGAGGTGTACAGCTTGTGATAAATACATCAAATATCATAAAGAAAAGAGAACAGTGTCGGGGGAAATCTGCTTTAGAAATGGGCAAATCCAGGCGTGTAAAATAAACAAACGAATAAATAAATTGAACAATTGGAGGGATGAATGAAAGGAGGAAAAAGTAAATGAAGGAATGGAGGAACAGCTGCATGACTGAAGGCTTAGTGGTTCGTTACTCGCTGTGTAAAAGGTGTACGTCTGTCTCGGAACGGTGTCGAGGAAATTGGGTTGAAAAAATAGTTTGGAATTGGGCGAATTCAGGCATGGACAATAAATAAACGAATCATGAATGAATGCATGAAAAAGAAAGAAAGAAAAACTATGGAGACAGATGAACTGCTGTGGCGACCCCTGACGGGAACAGCTGAAAGAATGAATGAATAAATAAGTTAATTAATAGAATTGATTGATAAATGAATTAAGGAATGGATGTATGATGGAATGATGGAGTGAATGAATGATGGAATAATGAAATTGAGTTTTAAATGAAGGGATGGGTAGATAAATAAATGATGGAATTAGGGAATGAAGGAACAGATGAATGACAGATGGCTTACTGTTGTTGGCTTTCACATTTATCGCTGTGTATGAGGTGTATGGCGTTTGATAAATATATACAAGATCAGAAATAAAGAAATACAAAATACTCGGGAATTGGATTAGCGAAATTTGGAAATGGGCCAATTTAGGCATTAAAAATAAATAAATAAACAATCGAGCAGTTTAAAAAATGGATGAGTAGATGGATAAATACATGAATAAATACATTAAGGAAAGAACGAATCATAGAATTGAGGAATGAATAAAGGTATGGATGAAAGAATGTAGGCACAAATTTAGAAATTAAGTCCAATCATAAGGTGTGCATCTTTTGATTAATAAGTTTAATATAATAAAAACTGAGGAAAATGGAAAAATTCAGGCATTTTGTGCAATAAAGAATTAAATATATAGTTTTTAAATTTTATTAAAAGTACAAATTATGAATTCTGATGCGATAATAAGGAATTAAGTATTTAAAAGCTTTATAATAATATCTATAAAAATCTGTACTCTCTGTCCTAGTTGGTCCTCAAATACAAACCGAACGAACCTCATATCTTCAATGGCAATCAATGTTGTTGTTTTTTCCTCTTTCATCAAATAAACCCATTTCGAAATGGACCTAAACCCAGAGTCGAATTAGAACCGAATTTCATGTCCGATTTCCCTCAAACAACCCCATGGTCTGATCGTTAAACAGAGGTAAGGTTGTGCAGGCAGATGTGTGTATGATGTATGATAGATGTAATTTGGTTTCGGCTTTCAAAATAACATAATATAATCCTGTAATCTGAGAGTGCGTGAGCCTGGGCTGCTTGATTCTCCCCGCGCAAGGACAGATAGAGGAGAGAGAAATGGCCGGGTTTTGCTGTCCGTATTGTTACAGTTCATTCCGAAATCATACCAAGATCAGATATTTACGAAAACGGCTTCTGGATTGCTTCCTGAGACGCGACTGTGGTGTAACGTTGCACGTCGTGGCGCGGTAACACTGTTGGCAAAAGTGGCGTGTAATTGATACCCGAATGCACGAAGCGATTTCAGGTTAATGTTTCTGCCTCGTCCTATTCCCTACGTGTCCATTGTAGTGGTGCGTCTCCCTTCAAAAAAAAGTCCACAATGAACACCAACAATGCTTTTAAAACACACAGACATAAAAACAAAAAAAAGTGGGCAGGTCTGAAAAGTCCTTGAAACCCTGTCCTCTAAAACACGAGCGTCCACAACAAACAAAGAAGTGTATTCGGATGCAAAAGGCGAATGTTTTTAAAGTCCTAAAAACGGACACAAAAGACACACAATACGTCGATGACAACAAATATTTCAAAAGACAGGAACAACAGGCGAGCGGATGGGCGAGGTTCGAGAAATGGTGGACGCAAACCGTGTAGTTGAGTTGAAGTAGAGATCCGCTCTACTCTAAAATGTCTCAGATAAAAGTAAAAAGCTCCCTTTAAACTACAATTACAAAAGTATTTTCCTTTAAATGTCCCCAAGTATCCAAAGTATTATGATGTATTATGGCTATAATGTTCCTATATCATTGTGTCACAAGATTTTTTGCTTAATCAATTCATTGTATGTGAAAAGACCCTCAGACACTGATATCTATTCAAATGAGTCCAAAACCTTCTTTTTACTTCCTTGAAAAAAATCGAATAAAACAAAATCGCAAAAATAAGGCCACGATTGTTGTGGAGAGTTCGAGTCAGGATTTTCTTCCATCATTTATTTCTCTCTAAATGTTCTGCTTGCTGTTGAACCGATGCTAAACTGTGTTTGTGTACAGTAGATACCACCAAGCGCCAATCAAAACAAGGTACCTGGCACCAGTACCCTGATTTGGTGGTTTGTTTTATCTGCTCATAAATAAAAAGAACGACTGATTTAGCAAAAATGTAGTAAGTACATTATATTACATATACGCGAAAAAGCTACTACTCGAGTAGCGAAGGAATTCATTTACTTTATTACTGTCCACTACTGGGTTCGAGTGGCAAGGTGGAGCATGTCATTTAATGAAATTTGGTGAAACCTGGCAACCCTTTCATTTAAGATTATGCACTTGAGGCGAGAAGGCTTGGGGTTCATCCCTAAAGTGTTCATGTTCAAAGCTTAATAGCAGGCCACTCAAGATCTTCCAACCCATGCAAGTCATAACCCTGCATTCTCATGCAGGAACAGGTTTGGGTCTCCTAGTTCGATTAGTATGCATTCCTAAATTGTGTCCCCATTTCCTGTTATATAAACCTCCACTCTAATTGGAAGACATTCCACTAGATATTGGAGTGTGGAGATTTGTGCACATTCAACCACCAAGTCGGGTAATAAAGTAGGTGAGGAGGCCTGAGGTGCTGTTCCGATTCATCCCAAAGGTTCAGTGCAGGCCACTCAAGTTCCTCCAACCCATGTAATATCTTCACAGAGCTGACTTGGTGCACAGGGGTATTGTCATGCTGGAACAGGTTTGGGTCTGCTAGTTCAAGTAAAGGGAAAATTTCATAGATGCACATATATATGACCTCTAGAACGAAAATAAAAGCCACAACCACAACCTTCTGGATTCACACCTTTAATACCCTGGTAAGCGAGGTTTATTCACATGAGATAGAAAGAGAGAAGGAAAGAAAGAGAGAGCGGGTGTGAGAGAGAAAGAGAGCAACTCTGAGGGAGGTAGAGATGACATGGCAAGTACATAAAATCAATATCCCTGACTCGGACAGCGCCTCTTAACACTCGGCGAGGGCAACATGACTCACCGGTGACGTAACGTTTCAACAGGGAACGAGGACCCGGATTACCGCCGAAGAAAGGGAGGAAGTGTGAAAGGATTGATGGACGGAAAAGAAGGAAAGGAGGACCAAAGAAACAATCGATAGCAACGCAAATTCGCCACCTTTAATTCCCATTACGGGGAGCGAAAGAGAAACAAACACACCAGTGAATCCTGCTGTGTTTGAAAATGTAGAACTTAAATCTGTTTAGTCTCTCTTTTCTCACTCCCTCTCTTTTTTTATATTCATTTGGTCCTTGAGCTTAGACATTTCTCTTCCCTTTTGTAAACATCCCGTCAGGACTTGCTCTCGCTAAGACTCTTACGGTAATCACAAGGGGTATGTTGTATGTGTGCAGCGGGTCAAAGGACCCCATAATCCTGCCTTATGCTTGTATGTCTGTGAAAGCATCTCTGAGACGGGGCAAGAACTGGCTGTGAGCCACCTGGTGTGGGTCAATCTGAGTAAGCTGGACAGTGTCTTATTGCCAAATGTCGAGGGGACGGACTAGTATTAGTTCCATATGTACCGTTGTTAACATTTACCTCAGAAAAACTAAATGAATACAGAAGCAATGCAAAAATAATAATGCAACACGATGTACATGCTTCTCACATGAAAATAGCACAGGCTTTCTCTAAACTGGCCGACAGAAACTCCTCTCTAACGCCATGTAAGTCCACGCTGATACTTTTCCATTTTAAAACGGGTATTTTTCTTTCCGTTTTGGCATTCCGTCCACAATGCGATGGCATTTGGGCAGGATGTCTGTTTTCATTCTGGAACAGAAGAAAAATTATGAGATTGATGAGATCGCAATCGGCAAACTGTACAAAACAGCACACGGCAAACAAATCTATATATAACAACCCAGGCATATCTCTTTCAATGTTAAAATGTCTGTAGCTGAAATAAAGTTAAATGTGGGCTACCAATGAAAACATAGCAGAGTTTAACTATACACTCTTTGAACAAAAGTAGTGGGACACCAGCCTTTTACCAGCCATATGTGTTTTTCCCCAAACTTTTACCGCAAAATTGGAGGCACACGATTGTATAGAATGTCTAGGAGACTAGGAGACCCCAAACCTGTACAACATCTGTATGCACAAAGCCAGCTCTGGCTCTGACCTCAAGCTCAACCCTCTGACCTCAACCTCATCACCTCTTGCTCCATCAAGACACTTGTTTGCTGAATGTCCACAATTGTCCACAAGCACACTCCAGTTGCTGGTGAAACATCTTCCCAGAAGAGTGGAAGTTTTATAAGAGCAAATGGGAACCATTCTGGTTTTTGAAGGTTCCTGGTATTGGATTAAAAATAAAAGCAGTGGTGCCCATATCCTGCATAAAGAACCACTGTATCTATCCACTTTTTTTGGCCTACTACACTAGAGCAAAGAAGAATGTTTCTAATACAGTGTACACACATGCTCAAAGAAACACTGCACCTCCCTTTTTGCGAGATGATGGACAAGGTATCATTCAGGCATTCATCTAAACTCTAAGGATACAGATGTACATATTCTGCACCAATAAAGCCACTTGCCCTTTAAACAACACCGCAGAATTAATCCCCAGGAGAACTCGAACATCAGAAAACCTCCGTCATGGGAAATGGAACGCTGTTATGAAGCGGTGAGTTGTTTCCTGACAGACCCTCCCCCCATCCACCCACATCACACACACACACATTTTCCACCCGATCGATTGTGGAGAATGCGCAAAGTTCACGTCGATGACAGGATAATCTCATCATCAGGTACCAGGCTCGGGTCGTCGCGGACGTGAACCATCGTGCCGATGATTTCAAACGACAAGAATGAACTGTGTGTGTGGTAGCGCATGAGAGTGTGCGTATTTATCAGCCGGGAAAAACAATTTCTCCGGCTAGACGAAATGAGTTACAAACTCCTCCCTCTCCGGATCAATCAGATCGGCCCGGTCTGGGTCTGTAGATGGATCTAAGTTTGAAAAGGCGCCAGTAAAAACCTCACTGAAAGATGTTAAGTGCCAGCATGGAAGTCTATTATTGTTGCGCCAGCATTCCTCAGGAGATAGAAAAGAAATGAAGAAAGGAATAAAAAGCAAATATTGATTTTTGAAAATACATCTTTCTATTAGTTTAGTACTCAGAACATGGTCTGAAAAGAGCGCTCTGACTGGGACCATGAGTCCACAAAATGTTCACATGCATTTCCAATTCAGAGAATAAATCTGAGAACTCAAAGTGAACTCAAAAAGACATGCATGTGGACCTCTGCATATGCAATAACCTGAGTGTCTCCTATACGTTTTGATATGCTTTATAGACAAGTTTGTGGGCACCTGACCAGACCTAAAGTCTCATGTGTTGTTGAACATTACCTGTTGTAATAACCTCCACTCTTCTGAGATGATATCTAGATTTTGGAGTCTGCTTGTGGAGATTCAGCCACAAGGTTAGTAAAGCTCAAGATTTTCATTTACATTATGCCATTTGGCAGATGCCCTTATCCAGAGCGGCTTACATTTATCTCCATTATACAGCTGAGCAATTAAGGGGTTAAAGGCCTTGCTTAATAAAGACCCAGCAGTGGCAGCTTGGTGGTGCTGGGATTTGAACCCATGATCTTCCGATCAGAAGTCCAACATCTTCTCCACTTGGCTCCCACTTCCTAAGGGTACATCTACACTACACTAATAAATACATTTAAAAATGGCATTTTTGTCTAAAACGTAAGGCGCTTCAACCCGCATCGTTTTCACCAAATGTTTACTTTCTGGCTCTTTGAAATTTCACGGCAATGACTAAAAATGCATCATCATTTTCGAAAGCCTCCTTTTTCACAGTCCACACAGTGACATGAAAATGGAGCTTTCAGATTTATCCACTCTGGGGAGAGTTTTCAAAAAGCTACATTTTCGTTGACTGAAAACGCCGTCTCTGTTTAGACGGATGGACAAAACTGAGAAAAAAAAATTCGTTTTTAAACAAAAATGTATTAGTGGGGACTTAACCAAAGATCTTCCACTGCAGATAATGTAAAGAACATGTTCACAGAGCTGGTTATGTGCACAGGGGCATTGTCATTCTGGAACACGTTTGGGTCGCTAGTTTCAATAAACGGAACATTCACATCCAAAGCCATTCCATACAATTGTGTATATCTTTGTGGAAACAGTTTGGGAAAGAACCACATGTGACTGGAAAATCAAGTCTCCTGATACTTGTCCATCAGTCCATAGTGTATTAGGATACATGTGTTTGAACTGGTCCTGCCACTCAGGCGGTCTTATGGCAACAATGGATCCTTTATTTACGATGGGGCCCGTGCGAGCGGCAAAAAAAGGCAATGCGGGGCAAGACTTCACCATAAACAGATAACCGTGTGTACAAAACACGAGTGCTGACAAGCCCGATTTGTGTAACAGACAAGGCCACAGTCAGCAGGTTCATATTACTCCACCCCTCCCCACCCCTAGGACTTCTAGCAGTCTAAGAAGACTGGAAAGGGAAACAAGCATGTGCAAAGTCGTGGAAAGGCGAACTGTGCACCACATTTGGACTTAACCATTGATTTGACCTCAGTGACTTGAGAAACCCCTCTCTTGGGCACTAGCTATAGCATTCGCCCTATAAAAAGAGGTCAAGCACTCGGGGGTCAAACCAGCGCCCTGTAATTACCCGCTGGTAATCCTGTATCAGGATTGTTTTTAAAGGTGATTATTGTTTACTCCATGAGGCTACGCCGCACTTCAGGAATGCGCTCAGCATCATTTGATCCTTTTTGTCGTATCAACGTTCGACACGTTTTACAATATGGAGTCGATTTCTGCGGGAAAGTAATTGCGCGGAATGTAATTATGGGAGCGTAACCGATCCTTAATCGGATCATTCCGACTCGAAATCCTCATTTTATAGCGTCTCGATGGCCGTGTGACGCTTGCAAAACGATAAGTGCTGTGTGTTTATAGTCGGAAATTTCCATACATCATTTACAAATTGGTGATAATAGGCGATATTTCTGGTTATCAGTCAAAAAGGCTTGTATGTTTTCTTTTTCTTTTTCTTTTAAACGCCGTTTCAATGGTATAATTACCACACTTTCACAAGTAGATAAAAAAATATGGTAAAGTATGTTTGCTTTTAAGCTGTACAGTTCAAACGTGTAGAAACACCTAGTCTTTTATGGTTTATCAGACACATGCATGTTCCTTGTGTTCCTATGCAACAAACTAAGCAAAAAAAACAAAAACAAGAATTAGACAGTAAACGACGACGAGTTGGAAATTTCTTTAGAAAAAAAGAAGACCTATGTAAGACATTGACCAGAATAAATGATGATAGCAGACTGCCTCACCCCCACAAATTGAGGTGAAAGCGTAATGGTTTGGGGTTTTGGAGCAGGGAATCCTGAACCAACATGGCTCCCATTCCATATTTCAACATCATGCAATTCTGCCTGGATTGCGGATCGTTGGAAGTGATTTCCCCATACGAAATAGACGACGTCTGGAGTGTTATCATGGAATGACCTGCCCAGTCGTCTGGAGTGTTACCATGGAATGACCTGCCCAGTCACCGCACCTAAAGTCTATTGAACTGCTCTGGAATGAACTGGACCGTAAAGAAAGTGAACACATTTGCCGAGTTTTCTAAGAGGCACAGCAAAGTATTTCAGCTAAACGTTTGGAGAAACTGTCCAGGGTGTGTAAATCTGTCATTCATGTTATTCATTCAATCCTCAAGAAAGGATTTTTCAGTGGAAATTAGGTTAAACATCTGTACATTTCTAGATTTGTTGGGCAAAGCAACATTTTCAAACAAGTTTGTTGCATAAAAAATAAAATGGACATCCATTTGTGTATAATCAAAAACCATAGATTAGTATGTTTTTCCAAATTTTCACAGGTGCTGTACATCCCCCTTGCCAGAAAAAAAGAAAATACCCTCCATGCAAGTGCCTGTTAGTGACAGTAGTGCTTCCAAAAATAAATAAATATAAATTCCATCGCTGTTCCTCAAATGAGCGTTTTATTATAGTTAAAGAGGCAAAAGAAAAGAACAGGACAATTTTGCAAGTCAAATGAGTTTGGCGTGAAAAAGAAGGGCCTCTCTCTCTCTGTCGGCTTCTCAGAAGAAAGACTCATTCCCCGAGCACAGGAACTTACCTGAGGGCACTCAAAGAGGAGATGAGGTGTGATTTGGGCGACTGCCAACGCTATAAAAAAAGTTCCACTTGATTTGACATTGAAATAAAACACTAACCGTCCACTTCTTTCTTTTTTAATCCAGACACTAAAATTCGCCTTTGTCCTACGGAATGCTAATGAACGCGTCCCCCCGTAATTCAGCTAACAAGACCGAAGTCCTTTAGAAACCGAAGGGTCTAAAAAAAAATGGAACCAAACAAACAGAACCGTGAGAGTTGATCTTCCCACTTAGACAATTAAGCTCAAGAAGGCCCTGTGAGAAAACGGCCCGAGGGCCCTAGAGGACTTTCGGAATGCCCCGCTGGGCCAGCGGAATAATTCGGAAATAATAAAGAAGCGCGATGGTACTTCAAAACACAGCTGGTGATTGAACAATCTTGTGTGTTCCCCACCCAGGCGGCGAAGAATCAGCGGCATCCGGCTTCTATTCATTCCCCCGAGGCAGAGTGCACCACAAAACTCGGCTTTTGTGTGTGTTTTGGGGTCACAGCATGGAGCGAACAAATTGTTCATCTCTGACTGAAGACAGTTCCAAAAGAGACTCCTCACTGTTTCAAAGCCTGGTCCAAAATGTGCTAAAGGAAAAATCCACCCAACAATGCTCCAACAATAGGATTTCTCATTCAAAAATAAGAGGAACTTTACTTAAATCCTTAAAATGTACTAATTTAAGTATTTGTTTGATGGATCATTTTCATATTATTTCAAAAACATTTCATCACTGATTATCCAGTGAGGAAACAAAGGCATTTGACAACGGGCCAAACTAGAAAGACCATCCACACCCCTCCATTCCAATCTACACAAACACCAAACAAAACCAAACAAAGGTCTGAACAAACACATTCTCCAGTGACATAAGGGCAGGGGACAACCACAAACTTCTCACAGGATCAGCAAAACCACAGAACTGACCAAAAACACAAGTATCTCAATAAAATAATAATAATAATATTTCCTTGAAAACATGGCTTATGTTTCAAGGTTGCCATTTTCCTTTTATCTTTCATTATAATTGACTATTATACTGCATATCTCCTGGGAAAAAAATGCATACATTTCACTTGGTGTTCTCATCCTTGTAGCATTACCATATTAGAGATTTACATCATAGTATTTTTTTTTTATCATTTAAAACAATGCTTTTAGTTTCCTGTGTGCCCTTTAAACATCCCATTCCACATTTGCTCGTATAATAATCTCTACTCTTAATAGAGTTTAAAGAGATTTCTGCTATACTATGTTGAAAAGCTTAACTTTTCCAGCCATATGTGATTCTTCTCCAAACTGTTAGCACAAAAATGAAGGCACACAATTGTATTGGACGTCTTTAGATGCGGGAGCATGACATTTTCCTCTCTGTGCACAAGCTTGATAGACATAATTGCATGGGTTGGAAGATCTTGAATGGTTTGCTATAGAGCTCTGAACATCAACCCGATTAAAAACCTTTGGGACGGGTTGGAGTTTTATAGAAAGCAGTATTGCAAGAACACACACATTTACCCCCCAATAAACAAACATGAACTCTCACCAGAGTATGATCTATTGCACGTCTAATGATGAGGCCTTTCAGCACTTGGCCATGGCTAGCATTAGCGGTTAAGGTCCTAGCACACGCACCAGAGGAACACGAGCAAATATTGATGGGGATTAACAGTGGCAGGCTGCTCTCTCCAAACACCTTGCGCATTGTACGAGGAGAAAAGAAAAAAAAACCCTGTGTTTACTGTAAGATCGATGGAAGAAAACAAAACCTCAAAACCCTGTGGAAAAAAAGAGAGAAAAACAAGCAGGCATCATGAAGAGCAACTTAAAGCCTGTAAATTAAAAGCAGAATGGCGAGCGTGTCCGCCGCAATCGCTCCGGTTTGACAAGTCGCAATAAAATAAACAACAATGAAAAAACCTAAACCGCAAGTGCTTGCGAAGTCCGGCGCAAATGAAGTACTTTTGTATCTGCTGCTTCGTGAGCCAGGCTTTGTGGTCTCGCATCATCACGCCAGTTCATCTCTTTCTTTCGCTCTCTGCTCTACAGTGTACGCTAATAGCTTTGTGTTGCCTGCGTAGGTAATTAAATAAGCCGACCATGCAACACTGAGTAAGCGATATTTCTTCAGCCTTCGACAAGGACGACTTGTAGACCTTGAGATGCACACGTGCATACGCATATGCGCCCTTAAAACAGAGCAGTTAAGTGTTAAGGGCCTTGCTCAAGGGCCCAGCTTGGCAGTACTGGGATTTGGACTCGACCTTCCGAAACCACTTGCAGCTGCCTTCACATCCACAGCAAGAAAAGTTTGTGGGACACCTGACCATGACCATCCCATTCCATATTGAGTCCCCATTGTCCCATCCACTCTTCTGGGAAGATGTTTCACTAGATTTTAGTGTGTGCTTGTGGAGATTTGGACTCATTTAGCTGCAAGGGTGTTAGCAACTTTATGGACAAGTGTTGGGACACCTGTTTTCTCCAGCCATATGTGGTTTTACCCCCTAAACTGTTGAAAAGGAGACCCAAACCTGTTCCAGCATGACTATACCCATGTCCACAAAAGCCAGCTCCATAAAGATATGCTTCACATAGATTGTAGTGGAAGTTCTACTGCTTTCGAGCTCTGACTTCAACACTATTGGGATGAATTGGAATGCTGAGTGCACCCCAGGCCTCCTCACATCGGTACCTGAAATCTCACAAATCACTGCCCTCCAAAATCTAGTGGAACAACTTCCCAGAAGAGTGGAGCATAATTTAACAGGAAATGGGGACCATATGTGGAAAAGTATGTTAAAAAATAGTAGATGCATCCTCAGGTGTCCATGATTTCTTGAGTCTATGAGATACAGAGAGAGTAAAAGGCGTATCGGGTTATGAGTTAATAATAACACCCAACCTATCCCCCGTCCCCCACCCTTCCCCCGTCCGCGGCAAAGTGGCATGAGACGGATTACGGCTATAGAAGTCGCTAAATAATTCAACGCCGTGACTCGTATTTCCACGACCGTCATACATAATGCACGCCAGCTCGACAAACGCCCCGTGTGTTAGCGTTAGACGTTGGCACTTTGTACGACTAGCTAATTAATCATGTCGACGTGCGATCGAAGTTTGCTTTCTAGCCTCCGTGCTACGTCACTACGTTACTTCAGTGCACAGAAGCAAAAGCTAGAAGGAAAGAGGAGGGGGAAAATAAAACTAGGCTAATCTCGAACCATCTCTAATTTGTTTCTAAATCGTTGCTCGAGTCCCATTTTTGGCGTGCGGCGTAAATAAACCGGGTGTGAAAGCGTGAGGGAGTGTGTGCGCTTAATCTGAAAATGAATTATAAAAGCTTGTATACAAATGAGGACACACACACAAGCACACCTTTTCCTCTTGTGATCACAGAGCATGTAATGAAGGATTTCAGAGTATCCTGACATCCGGCGCTTGTGTCTGATTGGCTAAACCTGCTGATTTATTAACGAAGGACTAAATATAGTGCGGGATCAGAGTGCAGAGTTCGACGTGTACGCTCCATCACGATCTTGCGCACACACACGTACGCTAATACATAGTGTTAACAAGGTGACAAATAAAACCTCTGGCTCACAACCATGTTCCAAAGGAGTACAAAACCAAACGGGTTCTAAAGCGCGATAAAATCTGCATGCATGTTTTTTCTTTCCACTCACAGACTGCAAAACACATTGATTTCGGGCATGCGTGTGTATCAAAAAAACCTGACATCAATAATTCACAGTCGTATCGGCATCTGGAAATAAAGAACGATACGCCGAGAGTGGGAGGACGAGGCTGTTTAATGCGCAGGCAAATGGAGGAGACGGAAAGGGGAGACACTGAGACACGTACGAGGAGAAAGCAATGGGGGACAAAAAAAAAAACACTCGTCCACACTGAGACGTGTGAAAACGCTCACATGCTGGTACTATGCATGTGTGAACAAAAACATGACCACATCGTTTCTATCTCTTTGCTCACTCTATATTGACAAATGCATTGAGGCACATGATTTTTCCCGCTATTTGTGGTCTATTATTTCGAGGCAGACAATTGCATAGGACGTCTTTGGGTGCGGTAGCGTGGAATTTTTAACTAGGGACCCAAACCTGTTAATACAAGCAGCTAGCTGAGTGGTTAAGGCTTTGGGTTACTGATCGAAAGGTCATTGGATGAAGCCCTGGTATCGCCAAACTGCCACTTTGGGGTCCTTCAGCAAGGCCCTTGGCCTTAGTTAAAAGTTCAAGTGGGTTGGAAGATCTTGAATTGCCTGCTGTGGAGCTCTTTGGGATGAACTTGTTTGTTTTGTGTCAAACGCGTCACATGACCGTATCCGCACCTAGAAGCAGGCCATTGTTCTGGAATATGTCTGTTTATCTACCTTCACTCTACAATGTCTGTTTTGCAACCGTTCGTTTGTTTCAGCATTCACGGTGCGGACAGGATGTCGAGAAAAAAATACACCATAACGCTCTAACTTCAAGTTCCGAATCCTTCTTTCTATCCTTCCCTGACCTCCCTCCCATACACTCTCAGATTACGTCCTTTACATAAAACCCAGAGCAACAAACAAACAAGACACACATTTATTTTCCTTCACCTGCTCACTCGAGTGCATCTACAATTTCTGTACTAGATCGAGTTGCAGGGGAGGAAAAAAATATCTAAAAAAAAATTAAGGGGCGCACAGGAAAGGAAACGAATGAAGCAGAGGTAAGGAGAAAGAAAGAGAAGGGGGTTTTTTTTGTAGGCAGAGGAGAGGGAGGGTGCTAGAGGAGAAAAGGCCTTAGAATGGTAAGGACAAACAGTTGGCTGTCGAACACCTATAAAGGAAGCGCTATGACTAAGCCATGCCTGGAATATATAATGCCCCCTTCAATACCCCCTCCCACCCCACCGTCTAGGCGAGCAAATAAAATAAATAAAGTGGAAAAGCTCCTTGCAGGCACTGCGTTTCTGCAGCTTGTGCTCTGCCGACGGTCTCTACACAAGGACATATCTATTAGCATGCATGACTGCACTTACGCTTCCTCGCACGCGCACTGAATTATGTCGAAAACACGCTACCAGACACACGCAGCGGCCGAGAGTGCGAGCATGCAAGTGACGAAGAAAAAGCGAGATGCAGAACCGTAAGGGGTTACGTAGTAGACACGTATTGACTCTTTAAAATGCCGTCGTTTCGTTTCGCTTCTCCCACGTGCCACCGAGTACCTGATGAATTTGTCTGCCGCATGCGACAAGAAAACAAGATCGCAAAAAAGCTATTAGCGTCAGCTCACAAACTAAACCTGCCACATATTTAACCCTAGAAACGTGAAATCCTTAAGGAATACTTGCATATTTGACCTTGGGGGGAAAAAAAAGTTCAAACCAGGGTTTGCTTTATATTTCCACCCTAAAACCTTTTTTTCCCCAATCTAACAAAATCTGATTTGTCTGCAACCTTGTCCTTCGTTGACCTTTCTTTCTAGGACGAACCAGCAAGCATGAGAGGCCAGAGCAAAAGCAGACTGTATCAGGATCAGGAGTAATCGTATCACCTTACATTTGAACCACAGCAGGATTTGTACCTTATGACATGATTGCATGCGTCCAACCTTTTTTTTTTTTTTTTGCATACGACAGAAAAAAACTCTTATTTAAATTCAAACCTGTGCAACTCTCATCCTCCAGGCATCTCAGATACTTTCTAGGCAAACTGTCGCCACCTAGAGGCAACTTTTCACAGCCACCCTCCCCTTAGTGCACTTGCACTCGTGTCTCGCCGCTCGGCTCGTGATATGCTGGTTATTACATTCGCTATCTGTCAGGTGGTACATAAAAACCCATTACGGCCCGTGTGAGATGATTCGTCGCATGCAAGAAAGAACCCCGATAGATAATCCTGTCTCGGCTTTAATTCGAGTAGCACGTGGATCGTTTTCAAGGTAAGGACCGCATTTAAAAAAAAAAAAAAAAGAGAGAAAGAAAGATGGAGCACTTTTTTTCCGAACAAATTAGTAAAATCCCTTGTTCTTGGCTTGGAGGGATCACACGGATAATTCTCTTTAACCTTGATTCGCCAGTAAGTAATATACC
Organism: Silurus meridionalis; assembly: GCF_014805685.1. Lineage (NCBI taxonomy): Eukaryota > Metazoa > Chordata > Actinopteri > Siluriformes > Siluridae > Silurus > Silurus meridionalis. The sequence goes on from NC_060892.1 coordinate 24,965,290, forward strand.
CGGGTGCCTGCAGCACAATTAAGTGCCATTACTCATCCTCCATCCTGTTATCATGGAGCTCCATCGCTGCCAGACGAATTACATGACGTTTCCACTCACCAAGAGCTTGCGGCAGTGGCACATTAATACACACAAACATGCACAGTTATTTCTTATTCCAAACAATCCCCACTCATGGTGTGGCCAGCTGTTCTCAACCCCTGGACCTCTTGCTATAAAATATCATTAAAAAGCCTGGTGTATCGACGCTGGTCAGTCTGTCAAGTGCGGGATGAACTTCGATCGACATGTTTCCTAGAATGCTTCTCAGACCTATGACTTTGGCAAGCTGCGATTGCTTTATGGTTTTTGTAACGGGATCCGTGCTCGGTGTCCTTCCATCATTTCGGGGGGGGGGGGGACAAAAAGAGTGAAATCACTCAGTCTGATGTATAGGGGGAAGCTTGACTAGTAGTGTGTGTGTGTTTGTGTATAAAGCTTGTTCTGCTCACCTAGCACTGTTTGAAGAGTGTGTTTTGATTGTACACGATGAAGAGGTGGTAACGGTTTGTTGATGAATTGCACCTCGCTGGCTACAGCCGTTCTGCTTATTATTAGCCCCGTAATAAACACTCACACACACGCTGACCTACAATCTGCCACACTGTACATAACGATAGACCGGAACGCCCATTCACAGCTTGCACACACAAAGCCAACACCTCTTGCAGAACACACGCACGTATCCACAGCTTTATGATAAGTGCACAGATGCAGAACAATTTTGCCTCTCTTTAAACCTTCACTTTCTTTGAAATATGATAAGACAAATTCAATACGTCATCGGGTTTCGTACGGAACGTGCTGCTAGACTCAAGGCGACAGAACTTCCCTGCGAGCACAAAAAGAAATAGTAGCTTACAGGAATGAAAGGGCAGAGCGACAGGTAAATGACTTGTAGCTAGCTGTAATCTCAAAGTCTGCGTGCCGGCACCTGGCGTCACAGTGGTTTAAAATAGGGACGTTAGCCTTGCTTGACACGATGGATTTCAAATGTATTTAGACTGGCTTAGCGTTAAGAGACGCACAGAAGTTGGCAGTGGCTTAGTCAAAGTGCTGCACGTGAAGACGCAGGAAACGAGGAAGCCCTGTATGCAGGAAACAAGGAAGAATGTATATAAGAGAATCCGGTGGTAAAAGTAAATTAAGCCCCATTACACAATGAGGAGGGACAATAAGCTTAAGATTGATGAAAGCTCTATTCATTTGCCAAGGCTTGTGGAGTACCCTTCATGAACAAAAGCAGTAAAGCAGTAATTCATAGAATAAACGCAAGACACCTCGCCTGTCTATTTATCAGCATCTCACTTACACCTCAGAGTGCATCTAAACAAAATGTCTGTAATACAATTACGCTATCAGTTTGATTCGCCAAAACGCATTACCTTGAAACAATACTTGCAAAGACGCTGCTGACGGAGACGGATTGGGAGGTTGGCTTTTGCAGTATGTAAAGAACTAGGGTGACAAACAACAAACGGACCCCCTTCCTACCTACTCTTCGCATTTTCTCCCCCCTCCTTCCTCAGGCGTTCTGCCAGCTGCTCAGAATAGACATACTTATTCACCTGAACAGACAGAGGAAAAGAGGGGAAGCAAAAGCAGGATGGTCAGAGTGATCAGAAAGGGAAAAAAAGGGCAAAACAGCCTTGCTTACCTGAATTATCGACATCCTGTTAACCGGCGTCTCTGTGGTGCTGGTCACAGGTCCCGTGAAACTTGTATGGCACCCCACGTGACCTTGGGGAACACTGAGGTTGTTGGCTGTCGGTTTGAGGTACATGACCTCGGACCTGGGAGAGCTTAGGGGGAGGCGCGTCTGGTAATCAAAGTACATCGGTGAGGTGGCCAGCGAGGGGCTACTCACAACGTTCATGACGTTCATAGTGTCACGTTCCTCCACCTCGCTCTGCACCAGCATGATGTCATTCTTGTTGATCTTCTTCTTTTTGCTTTTGCCCAGCTGCGGGTGCGAGTACTCGGCGATGCGGCAGTTGTAGGTGCGGATCTCCTTGTTCTCCCGCTTGCACTTTACGGCGACCGCGATCATGGCTGCCAGCAGCATGACGGAAATGACGCTGAGCGTGACTATCAAAGGGAGCGACACGTCCCAGCCGTGCTGCTCGGCGTTGATCCGTGGCTCGCCCTCTGGCAGGGGCCCCGAGTAAGCCTTCACCACCAGCTTGGCCATGGCCGACAATGTGGGCTTTCCATGGTCTGTCACCTTGATGATGAGCTCCACGACAGAAGACACCTCCTCCCACAGAGGCTGAGCCGTTCGCACCTCTCCTGTCACAGAATCGATCTCAAACAAGTGCTCCTCATTGCCATCCGTGATCTCGTATGTGAGCCGGCCGCTCTCGCCAAAGTCATTGTCCACAGCCCGGACCGTCGTGATGACATGACCCACACCGACATTGCGTGGGACGTGGATTTCTGCTGTATCATTTTGCAACAGAGGCAGCACAATGACCGGGATGTTATCGTTGACATCTAGTACACTCACACGTACGGTCGTGTTACTTTCCAGATGGGGACTGCCCGAGTCCTTAGCCTGTACCTTGAAATCAAAATACTTTGTCTGCTCATAATTGAAACTCCTTAAAGCATATATGGCTCCATCAGTTGGTTTAATGTTCACATAGGTGGTAATGGATTCCTCGCTTACATTGGATGGAAGGAGGGAATAAGAAACTGTCCCGTTTTGGCCTAGGTCTGGGTCGTGAGCCAGAACTGAGCCAAGATATTCTCCTGGTATGTTGTTCTCAGGCACCTGAAGGAGGTAGACCATCTTTGTGAACCGTGGGGCGTTGTCGTTCTCATCCAGAATTTTGACAGTGAAAGACTTTGTGGCGTTCAGTGGAGGGTTTCCGCTGTCTTTGGCCATAATTGTAATGTTATATTCATCCTTGACCTCTCGATCCAGCGGTCTGTCCGTGACCACTGTATAAAAATTGTCCGAGTTCTCCTCAAGTCTAAAGGGTACGTTGCCTAAAATCCGACACTGCAGCTGCCCATTTCGACCAGAGTCCTTGTCTGTCACTCTCACCAAAGCAATGACAGTCCCTGGGGGCGCTGCTTCACTAACGGCCCCCTGCCGAACCGCCACAAAGCCTATTGACGGCCAATTGTCATTCCTGTCAAGCACTTTAACAGTGACTTTACAATGGCCTGGAACGGGATTCGGCCCTTGGTCCTTTGCCTGAACGTCAATTTCGATAATCGGGTTTTCCTCATAGTCAATTTTCCCCTGAATCTTTATTATGCCCGTTTTGGGATCTATCGAGAACAGTTCTTTGATTCGATCCGAGCCAAAAAAACTCAAAGAGTAGGTTACCTGTCCGTTACTTCCCTCATCGGGGTCGGTGGCGTTTAAATCGATCAATACCGTGCCCAGTGGGGAATTCTCAGGAATTTCCACGACATACGAAGACTGCTCGAAAATGGGGCTGTTGTCATTTGAGTCAATTACTTTCACATTGATTTGCATTGTGCCTGACTTTGGGTACTCCCCTCCATCTGTGGCAGTTATAATTAGAGTATGATGGCTGCGCTCCTCTCTATCTAAAGACCTCTGGACGACCAGTTCTGGAAATTTAGTCCCGTCTCCTCTAGACTTTACATCCAGAGAAAATATGCTGTAATCGTCTCTTGTGATTTGATAGGTTTTAAGGCCGTTTTCCCGGGTGTCGGGGTCGTAGGCCGCAGCGAGGGGAAACCGCGTGCCAGGGGCGGCATTCTCCGAAATATCGATGTCGATGTGATCGGAAGGGAAGCTGGGTGCATTGTCATTTATGTCCTGTATGTCCACCTTGATCATGTAGATCTCTTTGTCATTGGCGAAGACTTCCATAGAGAGCTGGCACTTAGGGTTGCGTTTGCACAGTGTTTCCCTGTCGATCCTCTGCTTGATAAAGAGCAGCCCGCTTTCCGGGTCCACATCGATGAGGTGTGGAGCGGAATTCTCCAGCACTCTAAAGTTGGATTTCTTGCCCTGCTCTCTGAGCTCGAGCCCTGCGTCTTTGGCGATGTTTCCGATTACCCCCTGGTTCTTCTCCTCGGAAATGGTGAAGTTCAAGTTTTTCAGCGTCATGGCCCGCGCCCACAAGAGCACGAAAGACAAAACGGTGAGGTGCATCCGTCTCAACGGGAGCGCCATGGCTCCAGATTGCGCTTTACGCTTGCGACCTGTTGATCCGTCCAGCGAGCTCACAGTTCACACCTTTCAGTTTACGAGTATGTTCGTGCTGAATGCGAAGACATCTCTCCTTTTTTTTTTTTTCCTTTTGTTCCCTCCTCCGTCAAACAGTGTCTCCGACGTTTCCACGAGCAGCAGCGTTGCGGCTCAACATCTAATTGATATTCTGCTGAAAGCCTGCGTGCCCTGGATCACCACCATCCGGCTTCCACGAGCGAGCAGCCTTTCGGTGATTCTTTGCTCCTGCACAAATACACAGAAAGAAGAATGGAAAAAAGATTTCATGCAAACCGTGCACAATTATCGGGTCATTTTTTTTGGTTTATTTTTTGTAATTTCAAGTACGAGTATTTATTTTATTTATTTATTTTTGCTTATTTTTTTTAATGCGGCTTGGCTCTCCCTTTCTCTCTTTCTCCCCCTCCTTTCCTCCGTCCTCACGAAAAAGCGCATCCGACGCGTAATATTCCTCGTTCCTCCCGGAGAACTACGTGAACGGCGTGTAAATAATGTAACCTTGAAACGCGTCGGACGCTTTGACAGCGACATCACCGGCGCTCCGTGGTTCTTTCTATCTTTTTTTTTTTTTTTTATTTATCGTGCTGTAGCAAAACGTGCTTCCTGAATAAAGAAGAAAATGAAGAATATATATAGAAAAGCGCACGAGCCAAAAACCCCAAAACCATAAAACACACTTGAGCTCACTTGTCATACACACACCCCAAATGCTGCTTTTTTTTTTTTTTTTTTTCTTTCATTGAGCACAAAAAAGTATTCCCCCCCACCCCCCCATCTGTACCTGTCCGTCTTGAGGCAACCCTAAGAATACAGATGCGTAAAAAGAAAAAAAATCCCCCCCTCCCCAAATTCTCTCCTCTTTCACGCACGTTCTCACCATCTCCACTCTAGGGTTTAGCAATGATGCATTTTCTTTTCTATTTCGTATGCAAAAAAAAAAAAAAAGAGAGAAAAGAGAAACAAAAATCTGTTGCACCAAAGTCCTGCTCCGGGTTGCACGCGCGCATGGACATCTCTCATTCCCTGTCCCTTCCCACATCCCCATTACAGATTAGAAATGCACACTTACCCAGCACGCGGGCTGCTATCCAGTTTGCAAAAAAAAAATACAAAAAAATCAATAAATAAAAAATATATCACCAATACCCGGGTTACATCCTTTTATGCGCACTCTTGTGAAAAGAAAAGGGGAAAAAAAGCCAAACGGAGAGGTCCAGCGCGCGCTACGGTGCGTGGACGTGGATCCAAAGTGCACCAGCAGTGAGTGTGTGCGCGTGTATGTGTGTGTGCGCGCGTGTGTAATAGGACCAAGGCGAGTCGTCTCCCGCGTCTCTCCTCCTATTAGAATGCAGCGCGTCCCCTCTGCTCGCGCCTGCGGCATGCACTGAGTCACCGGGCTTCCGAGGAACCTATTGAGGAACCTTTAGGAGAGCTTGGTTGCCCTGGACGCGCGATATAGATCCACAAAGGGCGTCTGCGCTGGAGTGAAGCGCGTGACGCGGCGCATCGCATCGCCGCCGCCGTCAAACCCCGTGCGTCCTTGCGCCAAGACGATCCACGCAAGAATAGAAAAGGAAGCGCGCACACTTTTTTGTTTTTATTTTTTTTATAAAGGTCTAAATATAAAAAGTTGAACAGATCCCAGTGGTGGTGGTGTCAACAGAGGTGTTAGGAGCAGTGCGCGTCTGATGCCTTCACCGGTTTCATCCTCTCCACGGCTCGCTCTGACTCAACTCACTCGCTCTCACTGTGCGTTAAAGGTCGTCGCTGATCCGACGCCAGCCAATGCGCGACGCGGAGGGACGTGGCTTCCGGATCGGATTGCCAATCAAATCGTGCGCTCGAGGTTTGGAGGCGGAGTTAGGCGACCGGTGCGCCAAGTGGGACGTCCCTCCTGGTCCAGGCTCGAGATTTCAAAAATCTCACTCTTGCGGGATTTGAAATCCTGATGATGATGGTGATGAGGAGGAGGATGGTGGTGATACTGATGTCCGTTACACCTCTGGATATGGACATGGTTCAATCCCAGAGACTGTTCTGTGATGGGGTTCTTTCTTTCTTTCTTTCTTTCTTTCTTTCTTTCTTTCTTTCTTTCTTTCTTTCTTTCTCTCTTTCTCATTGTGTCTTTTTGTTTCACATTCAATCCACAGAAACAGATTGAAACATTTTTTTGGCTTTATAACTGTATCATGGTATCTAATTTCCCCATATTTTTTTTTTCTTCTTCTTCTTTCTCTTTTGCCTTCCTGATTTCATGACACACACATTTCCTTCTTTGGATCAGTTTTTGGCCTAAAACACATTCACATATCTGCCTGGTAGTAAAACGGTAACGGTATAATCCCTGGCAGACTTTGGTTCAGTGTCCATTTAGCTCAGTATTGCCCTCTAGTGGTGACTTCTTACTCTTCGGCCGTTGGTGCCAAGTTTTTTCAGAGAAAAGTGGCTGATAAATGATTTTATGATTTTATGAAATATTATATTAATCAATGCACCCCAAACTCTTTTTTAATATATATTTGAACATATTTAGATATATAAAATAGATCTGCTAGTAGTTTGTTAGTAAATTTTCAGTGAGCAGTCGGAAATGTTCCGGGTGAAAAAATGAAGATTAGTTGACATGTCATTGGAAGCCAAGGTGATCAGTGATTGGTTGTTTGGCACCAATGTGCTCAGCGATTAGTCTTTGCGAACATCTGTGATCAGTCATTGGTTGTTTGGGTACGATGTTTGTCAGTGGTATATCATTGATAAAAAATAGTTTTTTTTAATGAACATTTAATGATCAGTGATTGGTTGTTGGGGTTCAGTGGTACTCTGTGATTGGTTATTTGGAAACAATGTGATTAGTAATGGGTCGTTAGGAATAGTGGTGGGCAGAGATACAAAAAAATTTCTAAAACTGGGAGCGTTAGATGTGTGTGTGTGTACAAATAAGTGACAATCTACTCTAGAGTGTATCTATCACAGGGAAGGTGTTTCTATAATTTTTTACCTGAGTATAAAATAAAAATGTGAAAATGCTAATCCGATTCTTGATCAAACACTTGCTGAATAAGCACTCCGGGGGAACGAGGCTTCTCCAAGTCAGAATATAAAAATCCCCAGATACCCTCGAGCGTTGATGTTCTGCACCGTTTTTTTTTTTCTTCATTCGATAAGCATTGTACTACAGTGGAGTTGACACCTTTTTTTTTCTTTTCTTCAATGAACCGTTACTTGCTCCGTAGCTGGGAAAGAAGCGTGGACGGAGTTGCCACTGGGCAGCGCAAAGGAGCTCATTAGTTATTCCCCCCCAGTATGCGTTTGATATTCTTTAGCCGCTTCGCCTTTGTCGTATCATTAAACCGCTGTCTGTTTAATGCAGCCCGTTTGAAGCTTTTTTAGTCTGTAACCCCCTCTGATTATGCGCTGATGGGGGCGCTCTTGGCGACATTTCTCGCACTACATTTCGGAGCGCTACGTCCACGACGAGCATGCGAGAATCAATAAGGATCGCCGTTTCATTTGTTTTCTTGCTCTCTCACACTCTCGTTCTTGCTAGGAAGTCTCAGTCTGACATCTGGATAATGACGAAATAAATTGCAGAGACTTTGACGGAAAAAAATGGCTGAAAAAAACAGAGTGCAACAAGTCAGGACGCCGTCCAGCATGTCCGCAGGCTATAATGGGACGAAAGAAACCGTATAGAAATTGTGCTATGGAAAGACTCGCTACTGGCCCAAATCGGCGTCCTTAGGACACGCCAGCGACGGGAACCGTGTTCGGAGCGATGGAAGGGAATAGGCACGTTAAAATGCAATTCCGTAAATTAAATTTCAATTTAATGGCGACAGTCTGTCTTCAGGTAATGAGACCGAGAGAGTGGCTAAGCTCTGGACAGGCTAGACGGAAAGTCTTCCTTTCTTCCTCTTTCTCTCTCTCTCTCTCTCTCTCTCTCTCTCTCTCTCTCTGTCCTTCTGTCCATTCTGTGGAAAATGAGCGTAGTACAAAACATTTAATTAAATTTGAATTTTTCTTTCAAGGCTGGACCTGGGAGCAAGTTCTTCCTTTCCACAGACATTTTTTTTCTATTGACCTCTCTCTCTCTCTCTCTCTCTCTCTCTCTCTCTCTCTCTCTCTCTCTCTCTGTCCTTCTACGGAAATGAAAGTTTTTATGTAGTACCAAAAACTTGGTAAAATTTTAAATGCATTCAAGGCTGATTTTGGGACCCATCCATCCATCCATCCATCCATCCATCCATCCATCCATTTCTCTCTTTACCTACCTACCTACCTATCTAGATTTTTTCCTCTCTGTTTTTCTCTCTCTCTTAATCTCTCTTTTTCTTTATCTATCTACTTAACTACATATCTATCTGTCTGTCTGGTTGTCAGTCTGTCCATCCATCTAATCATTTTGTGTCTCTCTACCTACATATCTAGATTTCTCTCTCTATCTCTCTCTCTCTCTCTCTCTCTCTCTCTCTCTCTCTCTCTCTCTCTCTCTTATACAATCTCTCTTATACAATCTGTTTATCTATCTATCTATCTATCTATCTATCTATCTATCTATCTATCTATCTATCTATCTATCTATCTTCCTCTCTGTTTTTTGTTTCTCTCTTTCTCTTTGTCACAATCTTTTTTTTCTTTATATATCTACTTAACTATATAGTTATATCTCTCTATCCATCCATCTGTTGAGCTTAATCAATGGCTAAACTATGGTTAATGGCTAAGCTACGGGGTTAGGGGTGACCTTTGATGTGATCATAGCATGATCACATCATGCTATCACATCATGAGGAGGAAAAAAAAAAGCCATAGTAGATCAGACTGTCTGACTCTTACCTACATAATATCCTGACTGAGTCAGTAAGTCGGCTGCAGGACCACTCATATGGCTGGAATGCTAATCACCTGAAGAGCCGTATTAGGCTTTGAATTCTTCTGTATTATAAATGGGATTGTTTCTGTGTTGAAAAAAAAGCAGATTATTACTGAGATTTGTTTTCTCTTTATTCCATTCCCATTTATTCCATGGCAGCCTAATTTTAATGCAATAAAATGAAATGACGCGACCCGCGGCCTTCAGTCGAGTTTGATTTTTTTGACCCTTTTGGCGCGCCATAGCTACAGAGCGTGTTCCGTGGAATCGGCGGGATTCGTAGTAAAAACGGTATTTGCACAAATCGTATTTCCTTCTGCCAAAACATTTTCCTCATTTATCCTTCGCAAGGTCGGCGCGAATTCTTCCGGACTTCGATTCAGACGTTCGGTATGACTAAATTAGAGCGGGACGAGCCGAGTGCCCCCGCGAAACTGTTGGCTGAACAATGCCGTTCGATGCAATAATACCGATTTGCGAGGTTCGTAAAGGACACGAGTGTTTTTGCTGTGTTTTTTCCTCCATCTTTTCAGTTTGTTTAATGCTTTTCAGATTAAATTAGGTACACGTGGCTGTGATGCTGAGATTATGCGATCCCCCTCCCCCTTCCCACTCCGTTCCCCCACCCACCATCAAGACAAGGACGCACTCGGGCGAAGGACAAACCCTGCTTCAGTCTGCGCCACACATTCACATGAAATACCGAAGCTGCATTCATTATACGGCAACGCTTTCAGGTGGTCCGACTGATGCCACGGCAGGTTGTTGGTTTTGTTGGTGTTTTTTTGATAAGACTGTATAGAGTATTAAATAGTAGTAGTATAAAAATATCTGCAGAGTTCATGATACAAAAAGGTTTGTGGACAACTGATCCACATTTAGTCTCCATTTCCTGTTATAAGAACCTCCACTCCTCTGAGAAGATGATTGTTGTGGAGATTTGGCCTCATTAAGCCCTTAATATGCTCAGGTCATGATGTAACCTGAGGTGGTATTGGGTGCAATCAACATTTCAAATCATCAGGAGGCCACTCATGGTCTTCCACATTGTCCAACTCGTGAAAAGCATATCTTCACAAAGCTGGATTTGTCGTCATGCTGGATACAGGTTTGGGTCTCCGAGTTCAAGTGAGGGGAAATTCCATGCCACCAGATCCAAAGACGTAGTGTGCAATTGTGCGTCTCCAACATTGTGGTGACAGTTGAAGAGTGAGAAAGTTGGGCGTCCCAAAACTGCCATGTAGTGCATGTTTTTTGCATTTTGTTCATTTGGGAAGGAAGTCTGTGTTGAATAGAAAAATGGCAGGAATTTTTAAAGACTGCAAACTTTCCATGGGAATTAATAGGAATAATCTGGGAATTTTTACGAAAATGCAGGTTCGCCTACAACAGAGAACTTAAACGTGATTGAAAAAGATCTTGCAAGTTGTGTGTAAGTGTGTAAGTTTTGCGTGACAAAATTATTCTAACAAGTCAAAAATGTCATTTTTTAAAATCTGTATAAATTTGCATACATTAGCTCATGATACTGTATATACAATTCCCCAAATGTCTAATTCATTCTTGTAATTTACCATAAATTCTCGTAAATTCCCATAAAAGTTATTTGGAGCGTTTTCAAAATTCCTCAGATGAAGTTCCCATTAAAAGGCAGGGAGAAGTGGTGGAGAAGGTGGAGGAGTTCAGGTACCTGGGGTCAACAGTACAAAGTAATGGAGAGAGTGTTAGAGAAGTGAAGAAAAGAGTGTAGGCAGGGTGGAGTGGGTGGAGAAGAGTGATAGCAGGAGTGATTTGTGATAGAAGAGTATCTGTGAGAGTGAAAGGGAAAGTTTATAGGACTGTGGTGAGACCTGAGATGTTGTATGGATTAGAGTCAGTGGCATTAAGTAAAAGACAGGAGGTAGCAGAGCTGAAGATGTTGAGATGTTCGTTGGGAGTGACGAGGATGGACAGGATTAGAAATGAGTTTATTAGAGGGACAGCGCATGTAGGACGTTTTGGAGACAAGGTGAGGGAGGTGAGATTGAGATGGTTTGACATGTGCAGAGGAGGGACATGGGGTATATCAGTAGGAGAATGCTGAGGATGGAGACAGCAGGAAGGAGGAAAAGAGGAAGACCAAGGAGGAGGTTTAGGGATGTGGTGAGGGAAGACATACAGGTAGTTGATTTGAAAGAGGCAGATGAAGTTTCTTTCCAGAGAGAAAAACACACACACATATATATATACACACATTCACACCTAGGGGCAATTTATCATTGCCAATCCACCTACAGGCATCAGGAGATGAGAGGAAACCAGAGCACCTGAAGAAAACTCACACAGACACGGGGAGGAAAAACAGCAGACAGAAAGTGGCTCAGTTTTAAAAAAAGGTTGGCAGACGAGTGCTTTAACAAGTGTGGGTAGCCTTTTATTTTTATTAGTAGTAGTAGATTTTACTATTATTATCATCATCATCATAAGCAGTAGTAGTAGATTTAGTCTGCTCATTATCCAATATTATTATTATTATTATTAGTAGTAGTAGTAGTATTGGTAGTAATAGTTTTAGTAGCATTATCTGAATTATTATCATTAGTAGTAGTTTTAGTCTGCTCATAATTTTTATTAGTCATAGTTTTTAGTAACATCACATTATTTTTGTAGTAGTAGCTTTATTAGTATGACAAAATATAAATTATGATATAATTGTATTATATATTATTATTTTATTATATAATTTTTAGTAGTAGTTTTTAGTAACATTATAAGTAGCAGTAGTAGTTTATCAGTCTCATCATTATAATTGTATTATTATTATTATTATTATTATTATTATTGGTAGTAGTAGTTTTAGTAGCATTATCCCTATTACTATTTATTATTCTTAGTAGTAGTAGTTTGTCTGCTCATCATTTTTTAGTTGTAGTTTTTAGTAACATCAGTAGCAGAAATAGTTTGTCTTATTATTATTATTATTATTATTATTATTATTATTATTATTATTATTATTGTTATAAATGGTAGTAGTAGTTTTCTAGTATAATCATTATTATTCCCAGTTGTAGTAGTTTGTTAGTAATATAATCATTAACATTATTATTATTATTTTAGAAGTTTATTATTATTAAACATCACATCTTTAATTTTTTTTATTAGAAGTGGTGTCTTTATTAGTATACCAAAATAATAATAATTATTATTAGTAGTAGTTGTAGTCTGTCCATTTTTATTAGTAGTTTTTAGTAACATAATCAGTAGCAGTGGTAGTTTATAATTCCCATCATTATAATTGTATTATTATTATTATTATTATTATTATTATTATTATTATTAATATTTTTAATAGTAGTAGTGTTTTTTTAGGATCATTATTATTCATAGTTGTAATAGTTTGTTAATCATCATTAACATTATTATTAATAGTAGTTTATTATAAACATTATTTATATTTTTAATAAGTAGTAGCTTTATTAGTATATCAAAATAATAATAATAATTATTAATATAATGCCAAATCCCGAGATATATTTACACACTGCATATGGTGAGTAGGAGTTTGTCACCTGCCGTCTCCCACGGTGCCGCGTTAAGCCACGTTTTTGCCCAAAGAATTTCAAAAATTTGATACAAAGTTTCACTTTCATTTCTTTTTTTTTATTAAAGAATAAAGTAACTTTTAAACACCACACCATCATCCAGTCTTTAGCGAGCGTCTATTATATCTATATCACTTCTTTTCAGTGACTATTAATCACTGGCTTTGCTCGTACCTACGGTCTGTTTTGTGTCTCTGAAAGTCAGGAATGATTTTTTTTGTCTCATTCTACCGCTGTACAATAGAAATAAATGCTACCTTGCTTCGTTTAATAGCCCGCTTTATATTTAGCCCTGTCTCGATAATAGCCGTTATGGATCCACAGACTACGCAAAGAGACTCCTGGAGTCTCTTCGTCTCGATGTCTGCAGTATTTCCAGAACCTCAATTCTGCCATCAATATATTGTTTTTGTTTTCCGACAGTCGTTTGCTTTCTTTTTTCATCAAATGTCCCATCTTGTAAGAAGATTAAGGTCTATTAACATTGCATCATTTGTACACGATTACGTTTTACTTTGCTCAAACTCCTTTTACCGGCATAATCAATCTCTCTGATGCAGAAACTATAGAATTTCTTTTCAATCCATACGAATATCATCTGCTTTTATAAATTCTCAACTGCTAAAAAAGTGACAGGTCTGTACAGCCGAAAGAGAAGGAATGAGAGAGAGACGACGCAGCAGTCGTTTTCGTTACGCGGCGTCGTAGCCTGAGGGACAGCAATAAAATAACGCACTTAGATTTCCTGAGTAAGTCGTCTCAGCATTCCGGTGATATCAAAGCAGACGTTTATTGTTAGGATCGGTTTTGGGACCGATCCATTATTTGCGGTTCGTTCGTGCATTTGTTTGTAAGCGCCGTCGCTTGCGTTGCGTCGGACGACACTTTGAAAGAAAACAAAACAAATCTGAAGAATGAATTTGAGTGTGGAGAAGTACCTGAACAAGAGATGGAAGTCCACCTAAAGGAGAAGACTAGTGTGTGCTTTTTAAACCTCCAAACCTCTGGGTAGATGTTCCACAAAATTTTATGCTTTTGCAGATTTGGGCTCATGCAAGACCAGAAGTCAGATGCTGATGTAGGGCGAGAAGAACAATTGTGTTCCAATTCAAGGGTTGAGTTCTGAGCTCTAGAGCAGGCAAGATCTTAAACAACATCCAAACCATGTAGACCATATCTTCACGGAGCTGGCTTTGAGGACAGGAGCATTCTCATTAGTGATGAGTCATTCATGTACGATTCGTTTATTTCAAACCAATCTTTAACGTGGAGAAGGAGTCATCTCAAAAGAGTGATTCGTTCATTTTCTACTGGATGAGCATCTCCGTAAATTTCTGTAGGTTAAGTACAGGAACCAGAATCGAGTAGTTTACCTCTCTACCCTTCTAGTCTGAATCAGTCCTTCTATCGAATGACTCCCATGTAGGTTAAACACAGGAAACAGAATTGAGTCGTTCGTCTTAAGAGTCGTCTGGTTAGAGTCTTTTGTTCTTTTGTCACGTGACAAATTATTGGAACCATAGTCCAAGTTTGTGTATGTAAACATGTTCAGGGAGCTGTTTCTTGAACATTTTCTTGAAATGACATTATTTTGTTTCTGATCTAAAAAAGAAATGAACTAAATGTCTCAAAAAAAAAAAAAACGATTCATTCATTTCGATTCAATGAACAGAGTCTCTAAAATGATCCGATCTTCCCGTCATTGATTCTCATTTTAGAACTTTGGGCCTCAAGCAAAAGGGATTTCATGCCCTCACATCCAGAGCCATCCTACACAAATTGTGAGACTTTGGCTTTGTGCTAACATTAACTCCGCTCTTTCTATATTCAGTTTTATTTATAAAAAAGCTTCAAATTTGTTATCAACACGATAGTTAATCGCCCCTCGCGAGAATACTACGCTGAGCCTCTTGTTTGGTCGGAGGTTAAACAAACTTTTCCACGCGGCGTTTCTATTCATAGACGTTTTCGCCTGTGCAACCACGTTCCAAACCAATCCGGGGGTTAAACGTCCAGGACACGCCGTTTCCCATCGATCTTGTGTTTCCATTTCTATTTCTGGCCAAGTTATAACCTCATGGCAGAGGCAAACGGGTTTTTAGGTATTAAAGCCCCGTTAAAAATATTCTAGGGCACAGTGAATTTATCTATTTGTTAAAATAAAAATTACAAGCTATCGATATTTAAAACGCAACCAAATATAATGATGGTTGGTTGTGTGTCAGTAAATCTTGACCCGTACGTCATTTGAGCGGAAATGCTGATTTTGTTACTCAAAATCGCAGGATTTTGTTTGTATTAAAAAAAATCCCCATGCTACTTCACCTGCCTCGAAAATGACCCTGAAGCCTTTCTGTCTTCATCTGTCCTCCTTGGACGTTATATTATCGCCGAGAGTGAGGTTTTGAGGTGGATCTCAGACACATCTTCCCCACCACACTCTCCAATACCCCCCACCGATGGTGGTTTGTTGTGTGAAATTGTCTGAGCAGCTTTTGGGAAAAGCCATCAAAGTGCTGAGATTTTGTGGGTAGAGATCTGTGTCGCACTAAGTGTGTGTGTTTGTGTGTGTGAGCTACACTCCACTTATCACTTGCAATGCTTCTCAGTGTGGGCTGTATTTACTGACCAGCGAGACAGGGTTAAGCCCTGTGTGTGTTTGTGTATTGGTGTGTATGTGTGTGTGGGGACCCCTTCTTGCCCCTAGAAGACAGTAATGAAGGGGCTTTAAGTATAGAAGATAAATAAATCTTGTACCCTGATGGAACGGCAAACAATGTCCCACACCGTGGCATAGGCCCGGCTCACACGCTGCTCGGAGGTCACACACATGCAGAGAGGCGAGATATTGCGTGCGAATCGGTGCATGTTCTGAATCCGTGGCCGGGTGTTTCCAAGCCCGGACGCCTGCTGCGATCCTTCAGACTTCTTCCCGTTCCTATTCTCCTTTCAACTTTCCCCGGATCTCTCCTTCTTCTCGTTCGCTCTCGCTCATTCTTCTCTTCTCCCTCATCCTTCTTTGCTCTGCAGGTGTGAGATAAGCTCGCGAAGGCATATTTCCAATTATTGTTTTGTCACTTTGACAAACCTCGGGAAACGGACGATCAGCAGACCGAGGCGATTCGGAGCGCCACGCTCCCGCTATTTTTTTCCTCCTCAGAGACTGTCCTTGCCTCACGCTTTTAATGAATGTTTTTTTTGTTGTTTGTTTTTTTAGATTAAATGAAGAAAACAAAAACAGTTCAAGGTTTGCCGGGCGATTAAAAGGAGTGACGGAGAGCGTGCTCCTCGGAACCGGAAAACAAAACGAAACAAAAAACCCGAACGATTCATGGGAGACGGCTGGGATTAATTCTTCATTCATTTCGCTGATAGAAGATTGATTCCACCTGTTCCCTCAACCCCCCCTTTTCATTTCTTACTCCAGACAAACAACTTAGCGGTAATTGCTGCTTGTCTGAGCCAGAGGTATGAAAAGAAGGGTTCACCTTCTGGTTTAGCTAGCGATGGAACTGACACAAATCATCAGCCAACTCCTGATTAGCTTCTCGAAACTTCCTGGTCGGCCGTCAGGTCCGATCAAAAATGATTCGGCGGTAACTAGCCGACGTTTGGCACGACGTCGCGGAAAACAGGGCATAATTAATGAGCGTGTCGTTTTGCGAGATCCGATAGCGCGGAGGCTTGTCAACGTTCCCGCTCCTTCGCAAAGTGCATTACCCTGTCGACTTTTTTATATATATATATATATATATATATATATATATATATATATATATATATATATATATATATATATTTGTCATTCCTCTTCCATCTTCTGAAGTCCCACTTAGACTGCTGTCAGCTTTCAATAATAAACGTGTTTTTGGCATGTAACGTGGCACCACCAATAAGGAGGAGCATCTGTAAGTCGTCCGGAGTCAAGACGGATAATCCCTGATTGCCCAACGAGGCTGGGAAATTTATTTCTAAGTGGGACAGAGGCTTGGCACAAATTCCTAATGTCCTACATGTGTGCTTATTGATCAGAGTTGAAGTCCAGCCAGCTCTCAAGTGCTCCAGCGAAATACCACCCGAGAGTAATGATTCGAGGCCTCTTCCATTTTTTTTTATATATATATTTTTTTCGCCGCCTCCATCCATCACAGACGGATAAAACCCAATGCGAATCTTTTCTACACCCCTTCCCCTCTCTCTTTTTTTTCCTTCGTCTCTTCTTACTTTCCAAAACCCTTCGGGGACCATCAGGGGTCTATACGCAAAACAGTGCATTATCATCAAACTCGGTTCCATTTTCTGTTCTCGTGGGAATCGTAATAAATTGGTTTGCGTAAGCGAACGCTCTTTATAGACAGGGGAGGAGACACGACTCACGCTCTTTTCTTTTTTTTTTTGTGTTCGTTTTGAGCCATAAAGAACAGATAAGAGAAAGATAGAGAGACAGAAAAGAGCGACCCGCATTGTACCACTTCAAAGTGGGTCAGAGTAATGTGATTATTTTTTTATTTTTTTTATGGAAGAGTTATCATGGAGTTGGGTCATCGCATTATTTCAGGCAATGCACACGAGCACGGGAGTAGTAAAAATGTTGAAAGAAAGAAAAAACCCCACCAAAAATCTGGGTGACCTAATACAGAGCCTATCTTTGTATTACAGACGAAACCTGAAACCCGAGCCGAAAAATTCCGTCTCGTCCTGTGCCGTAAATAACGGCACCCGGAAACATTCTGTGTCCTGAAAGATCTCATCTGTCTCCCGCTGCTTCAGATTAGTCATTGTTCGAATTTACGGTACAATCCTTCGTGAACGATTCGTTCATGTGACTCTGAAGAACGAGTCGTCTCAAAGAGTGATTCGTTGTTTCCTACTGTGCAAAGCGTCGCAAAATCTCAGTAGGTTGTTTACAGGAGACAAAATTCAGTCCGACTCTTCAGGTCCGAGTCGTCCGTTCTTTAATCACGTGTCTCTCATAGACGCTATGCAGTTATATATACACATATAAATGATTGGAACTATAAACAAAGTTTCTTGAAGGATCTTCTTTTTAAAAATGATTTGGATCATTTTAGTGAGTTGGTTCTTCGAATCAAAATAAACAATCTCCCCATCAATCATTTGCGGAGGGTTGTTGCTTTGCAGAGATGGCTTCTCCAGGCTGAGATGGTCTATGATGATCTGTGATCTTCAATGATGATGTTTCCAACACCAGACCGAGGTCTTTAAACCGCATCACTAATGCAAAAGATCTTCATTCCTGAAGAGAGCTGTTCAGTCTTTTTGAGAAGGAATAAATATATTCGTTTCCCTTTTTTTTTTTTTTTCACCGCCTAGAAGATCATCAGCGCTCAAGTCACCTGTCGGTAATTTTCGCGGTGGAATTACATCCTGATGAATTCGTAAACAATGGAAATTCAAAGGGCCTCCTTTCCACCTTCCCTTTTCCAATGAGGGGCGAATAATATCTTGCTCTCTGACAAATTGGGTGCATGTTGCCTGTGCGCAGTCTGGCAATTAGGGAAGTGAAAGACGTAATTAAACGGGGAGCGAGCGAAATTGTTTTCATCTGGCAGCCACATTCAGACATGCCTTTAGGTTCCTTAGCGGAATCACACATTCAGATTCATACACTACTCCCCCCCTCCCCCTCCCTCCGAACACCACCACCACCAACAAAGTAATTCTAATGAGGTCAAAGACTCCATCAAGGATAACGATGTCTCTCTTCACCTTTTTTTGGGTTGCCCTTGACTAATTCACACATTGCCTTTTTTTTTTTTTTTGCTCTCTTCTTCAGGCTTTAGATCCTCGCTCACAAATCGGGAAGCGCTTCAGAAGCTTGTTTTCCGGTGTGTGTATGCGAGATCGTGCCTTTCCCTTAGCAGTGATTAACACAAATGTCCACACAGACATAATAAAATGAGGGTTTATATTTATATATATATATATATATATATATATATATATATATATATATATATATATATAAGAGATTTTTTTTGTTTTGCGCTGCTTGTTTACGTGGTACATGGATGACCGCAGGGGCACGAGCGGAGCACAGCTTCAGGAAGCTACTGTCAGCCTTCTCTGTTCTCAAGCTGCAATTTAGTCCACAATTATCATTATTATACCCCCATTGAAAAAGACAAGGGACAAAGGGGTCATTTATCAGGACCGCGGCTTGAAAGAACAGGATGCTGGTGACTAGACGACTTCACTTTTTCCATGTGTCTTGCTCACTCTTTTTGGAGAAAAAAAAAAGAAGATTTTTTCTTTTGTTTTATGAGTACAATTGTGAAGCTGTTTCATTTATATACGCTATACAATCAAATGTATCAGGATACACTTATACTGTATACACACACAACATTATATAACAACTTCTTCAACGGTTTGAGCTACAGGAGCTCGTCTGTCGGATCAGAACCACACGGACCAGCCTTCGGTCCACACGTGCATCAATGAGCCTCGGCCGACCACGACCCTGTCGCCGGTTCACCGCCGTTCCTTCCTTGGAGTACTTTTGATAGACATTGACCCACTGCAAACCAGGAACATCCCACAACAGCTGCAGTTTTGGAGACGCTCTGACCCAGACGTCTAGACGTCACAATTTACGTCGCCCATTTTTCCTGCTTCTAACACGTCAACTTTGAGGACTAAATGTTCACTTGCTGCCTAATAAATAAATCAACCCACTAACAGGTGCCATGATGAAGAGATAATCAGTGTTCTTCACTTCACCGCTCAGAATGTTACGCCTGGTGTATGTGTGTGTATGTATATATATATATATATAGAGAGAGAGAGAGAGCAGTGTGAAATCAGAAACGATCGCAGCCGTGCATTGCCCTGCTAAGCTACAGTACCTCAGTGGGTTGGGAATAAGTGAGGGGAATAAGACACTGAGCTTCCTCTAAAGTCTTCATGACTCTTATCAGTGCTTCTGTTAAGGCAGCCTCCTTACTCAAGCCTTTGATGTGAAAATAAAGCATAGGTATCCGGCAGCTTGCTTTAGCAAGCAGCAGAGCTGAAATATCACCCGACACACACACACACACACACACACACACCCTCAACTCAAGACTCATTGATTTAAGGATGTGTCGAAATAATAATAAAAAAATCAACAAGGATTCCAACGCCTGACCATGAATTGTTGCACATTTTGCTAATATTGTAACCTCCACGCTGCTGGAAGGATGTTTTACCAGATTTTGGAGGGTGCTTGTGGAGATTTGCGCTCCATTTCCGATCATTAGGTCAGTTACTGATGTAGGTGAGATCAGGTGTCCCAATTCATTCCAGTAGTGTTGAAGTCAGAGCTCTGTAGCAGTCCAAGATCTTTTACTCCAGACCATGGAGAGCATATCTTCATGTAGCTGGTTTTGTGCACCAGTGACATCATTCTCCCACATCCAAAGACTGAATTTGTAAGGAAGGTCAAGTGTACCTAATACGTTTTGCATTATTATTCTGTTTTTTCGATCCATAATCTGCGAAGACACAGTGATTCAGAAGTACTTGGTGGTCTGAATTCCCTAAATCGCACCTCGTTCACCCGTTACACAGCTTCAGATTTGTGATATTTTTTAAATTTGGTCACCGAGGACATCCTCCACGCAGTACTGCGGCTCGTCAACATGCAAATCCTCAAGAAAAAACTCTCTTGACCTATCGCCGTAATTCGAGTTATTTCTATTCTTTCCTCTTTTTGTTCCTGACCAACAAATTCGTCCACTCGTGTATCTTTTTTTTATTTTGTACGACGCGCAAATTGACGAAAGTACAAAACCTGCAATTCACACCTGTTTCCTGCTATTATCTTTTTTGGCTAAGACCGTGACAAGTCAGCTGTGTAACCGATTTCATGTGTCGCATCCTTTCACCTGAAAGAGAGCGAGAGAGCCAGAGAGTGGGAGAAAGAAAGAAAGAAAGAAAGAAGGAAAGAAAGATCGATCCATTTTGTTTGAATGCTCACAATCGCACCGTTCTGAAGGATTTTTGATTTTCACTACGTTCTATCGAGGGATTTATTTATTTTTTAAATATACTGTATATTCAAAGGCATTCTGCATTATGAACCTGGTTGTTAAAAGGAAAGAAATCAAACCCTACAAATGCCACCTCTTTGTCTACCAGACATCTGGCTTTTGTGTGACCCATATGCGCAATCTTGTGCTCTCGCGCTTTGCATGGTAAACAACCAGGGAGTGAATTGATACCCTGCATTCAAATGAGCGCCTGGATCAGGTTGGTCTGAGAAAGCCCATTTGCTTATCCTGGACTTTGAATGAAAGAACACATAAGAAAATGGCACAAAAAAGAATTAGCATCAACTCGGGCGTATTAATGCGGATGGCGAAACTGAGTAAACACACGTGCGGCCTGGCCAGACAAAAACTTATAGGCTTCATTGGCTCTTTAGTACCACCTAGTGGTGGCTTGAGGCTGGCCTAGAATTATCCTAGATGCTTTTTGCATGCTGTGGGCTGTGAAGAAGGTAGACAAATTAACCAATAGAGCTTAGTAGAATATACAGGCAAGAAATTTTGTGTAATATACAGTATATATGTGTGTGTGTATATATAAATTCTCAAAAAAACCCAAAAATGTAGAGCTGTAATACAAAGAACTAAACATTGAGCCCCAAAAAAAAGAAATTGGTGCTTTTATAGGCATAAAAAGGGGGGCGGAGTTTGAAGAAAGTAATTGCAGTCATTTTCTAGGCATGGAAACGAAGAAGAAAAGCAAAAAGACACACTTACACAGGATGTGGGCTTGAGCATAAGGTTCCTGGGTTTGTGATGACAAGACGGTTATGTTATGTTTTCACACTGGTTTAAAAAATTTGCTCTCTATTTGCCATTTTCTGGTATTATTTATAAAAATGGCGTTTTTTGTAATTTTTAAAAAATATTTTGATAAAGGTGAAATTATTAAAAAAACATACTATAGCCACAAAAGCTTGAGTCAAACGCAAAGGAGAGAGACTGAGGGAAAATCAGCCGATTGATTTAGGTTGAGTGAGAGAGAGACAGATGGAGAAAGAGAGAGAGATTGATAGAAAGTGATACGAGACAGCAAAGCATGTCAGGGTTTGGAGGGAAAACAATTTGAGATTTTCTTTAGAAACCTAATATGGATCATTTTAAATATATTTTCATCAATACATAATATACAACTAAGCATTGGGATGCAAAACACCACATAGAAAAGGAATGGTCTGAGGACTTATCGATTTTCTTATCATGACATCATTGTGACATCATACGAGTAAAATTCATCTCGATCTCGTTTTTTTTTCTTCTCAATCCGTATTTTTATTTATAGAAGCCTGATGTGTCGGGGGGGGCTTGGCTTTTTTTTATTTTGACGAACAAAACCTAATATAACAACATAATATAACAATGCATGCTTGAAATCTAACGATTCATTGATTTTCTGATTATGACATCATTATGACATCATGCAAGTGACATTCATCCGTATACACACACCTTTTTTAGTTTTTTTTTTCAACCTTTTCTCATTCCGTCAAATACAGTGAATTAATCCTGTATCCAGAAATGAACAGTTAGCTCTTTTTGTGTGTTTTACTGGCTCGAGAAGGTTATTTCTTGCTGTATTGCAGATGAAAGCAGGAGAAGGAGAACGGTTTGTGCTCCTACCTTGCTCCCGCACTAGCACTTTGATGGACACCAGACAGTACAATTTGGGCTCATTCAGGCAGTTCCTTAGCAACCACACAGACACACTACTCGCTCTTTACGTGTGTTCTTGTGTGTGTGTGTGTGTGTGTGTGTGTGTGTGTGTGTGTGTGTGTGTGTGTGTGTGTATGGGTTTCTGTCTCTCTTTCTCTCTCTCACTTTCTATAAGACTTCCTGCTGAAATCTGCCACATCACGGTGTCTCCCCAGGTGCCTTTGAAAACCAAAAGCTGAAAATGATTCCTGCAGGCACCAAAAGATGGCTCTGTTTTTGTGTGAGTGAGTGTTTGTAAGTGAGTAAATAAGTTAGTGTGTGGAAATGAGAGCGTGAATGTGTGTATGTAATAAGGTAAAGAAAATAAATAAAAGAGTGTGTGTGTAATGTAATGTAGTAAGGGTAAACATATAAGTGTGTGTAAGTAAGAAAAATGTAACGGGTGATTGTGTAATACGATAAGTAACTGAGTAAATGTGTGTGTGTGTGGAAAGATAAAGTGAGTATGAGAATAAATGTGCGTTTAAAAAAAAAAACAAGGTGCCTGAACGTAATCCACACAATCTTAAGCATGTAATAAGGAAAAAAACTCGACCTATTCCCGGCCCCACACTGGCATGTGTGCAAGATCCCCATGAGCATTTCAGCATGTGATTATGTCAGAGCCGCCCCGCTGATGGCGAGGTTGTTCGCCTGCCAAGCGGGGCAGACTTGCAGCAAGGTGTCGTCATGTTCTTCTTGCTCCCGAGTCAAATAATTTCATCAGACTGCTCGAATGGGCAGATTGATTTTGAAGGTCGGGGAAGTCAGGACACAGAAGTTCTGACTCAGGAGCCTTCGAGCAGTACCCTGGACAGCGCCGGGATGTCCAACACTCACCTTCATTTTTTAGTTTGGTCCGTTTAGACTCGATATCAGGGAGGGGTGGACGAGAAGGGAGGGTGGTATTAAAGGTTACCCCGCACTCATGTGCATCAGCATCGGCGCGTGAGCACGTGTCTCGTTGTGTGCCATTGTATCTGCGCTTTGAGAAGCCTCCCAACTGAATGCATGACATTTGGAAGAACGTAGGTGGCGGATGAAAGGTGCTCGGGCCGGTTCGGTTTCTTGTTTTCCCAACAATACCAGACAGCCAAGTGCCGAGACAGCGAGCGCATTGAAAACCTACTACGGCATTGACCTCGCCCGGCCATAAAAGCATGTCTTAGAAACGGTGCGATGATCAGCTTTCTTCTTATCTCTATTTTTAATTCACCCCCAGAGTACTTCTCTTCCCCCTTTTCTCTTGTTCCCTTTGTATGTCTTTAGCCTTGCTTGCTTTAGCTGTGCTTTGACTCAAATGAAGGACTCATCTAGTGTATGTATTCTTGACGTAAGTCTTTTTTTGTAGCGATTGTCCCTCGGCGAGTCGGGTTTTACACGTAAGTCTTTTTTTGTAGAGATTGTCCCTCGGCGAGTCCGGTTTTACACGTGTCGGACCGTGTAAACACAAAGTTGGCTACATTGCTAGCAAAAGCGGTCTGGTGTCGGGTCTGTCAGGGTTGATTTATGTAAAAACATTTGTTTATCTGTGCCGTTTTGTAGTGTTTAATGACTTAAGCATGGCCAGCGATGGCTGAGTGGTTAAGGTTCTGCGCTAGTGATCAGCAAGATGTAAGTTCAAATCCCTGTGGCTGCCAGAGAACCACTGCAGGCCTCTTAATCAAGGCAGTTAACCCCTTCGCTGCAAAGAAATTAGGGTAAATCCAAAATAACCGCTCTTTTCCTGTCTCTTGCATGTCACTGGAGGGACGCCCCCAACGGCATGGATTCAGTAGCTTTGATATGCAAGTCTCAAATGGAAACAGTCCATGAAGGTCAAACTGTGCCTTCATTTGTTAAAAAAGAAAGAGCCATTCATTTAAGGTTGAGAGGACATTTGTAACAACAATAGTACAACCCCAGTGACTAGCAGCCTTGCTTTTCTCACAGTTTATGCGATTCTATCAGATACTACGTTCTGTTTTGGCTCCACCCTCCCAGACTTTTAATGTCATGCACATGGCCCCGCCTCCTAACCGCTCTTAAGCCGTCTAAGCATAATTGCTGGGGGTTTAATTATAGATTTGTGAATGTACATTACATATTTTTGCTATAGAATAGACTGAATCCAGGCCCTCATTTTGTTCTAGAATGTAGTGGTTGAGCTGAATTCCTTTGGTGATGTTCGAGGCCTCATTGCTGTTTGCCTGAGAGAGAAAGTAAACAAGCCTCATTGAGGCAAAGGTTATTAGTTTTGTTTGTTATTGGTGGTCAGTGGTTGAACTGGATTTCTTTGGTCATGTCTGAGTTCTAAGTGGCCCAAAGTTCTGATTGGTGTCTACCAAAAAAGAGATTTAGCACTCCTTGTTAAGGCAGATTGGGGAGTGGAATCAGTTTTGAGAAGATAAAGACCTGAAGGACAATGTACTCTTCTTTTAACCACTTGCATTTTAGGCTAATCAAAGAGATTAAACAATCAATGTAGAGGCAAATTGGGCAACGGAACTAGTTTTGGGAGGGTAAAGACCTAAAGGACAAATTACTCTTGATGTTTAAGGCCTGATTGGTTTGTGCCTGAAAAAGAGTGACTAATCCACATTGGTATTAGTTACAAACGTATTATTTTGGGAGAATTAAGACCTGAAGGACAGGGTAAATTACTTTAAACACTAGCACTTGGGACTAATCCAGGTCAATATTTAGTTATTTGGTGGTCAGTGGTTGGGACCAAACCACTAATCCAGGACTATTTCTTTGGTCATATATAAGTGCCTCCATGTTATGATTGGTGTTTGTCCAAAGAGATTAAGCAATCCATGTTGAGGCAGATTGGGCAATGGAATTAGTTTGGAAAGATGGAGACCTGATGGAAAAGTAGTCCTGCATTAACCACTAGCTCTTGGGACTAATCGAGGCCATCAGAGAATTAAATGGTAACAAATGGTTGACTTTGAGCCTTCTTTTAGTCGTAGTTCTAATTGGACTGAAGGTCTGAGCTTTGTTTACCGGAAGAGATTAAACAATCTGTGTTGAGGCAGATTGGTGGTGGAATCAGTTTGGGAATATGGAGCCCTGAAGGACAAGGAAGTCTTACTTTATCCACTAACAGATTTTTGCTGCAGAATTATTTTTATTGGGTGGTCAGTGGATAAGTAATTTTTTTGGTAGATGTTTGGAGATGGGGATTCTGGAGAGCGGAAGGACAATGGCAACAGAGCATTGTTGTGGGCTTGTTTATGCCGAATGAGGATGAGGACGGCATTTATTTTCAACGCCGCTGCCAATTGTCACTATATCAGTTCCCAGTGGAAGTAAACCAGTGGACATTGGTATTCAAAACCATGGTGGGCAGGCAGATCAAACCCCAGCTCTATTTCATGTACACAGAATGTTCTCTCTTAGTTTGAAATGTCTTCCCAAATTGTGTAATTTCAAACTTTTTTGATTCAATTGGGGAATCGATTCAGAATCATCACACACTCATTCACACTCAAGGCAGTTTATAGTAGCCAGTCCTTTTCCATGTGTGTCTTAGGACACAAGAACATACTGGAGAACTTGGAAAAAGTTAGATAACCAAGTACATTGAGAACATGCAAAATCCTGTACAAACCCAAACTCAAACAAGGATGGCACAAGGGGTCCTACAGATCCACCAGATGTTGCACTAGGGAGGTTGTAGCACAGTGGTTAAGATGTTGGACTTTTGGATCAGAAGGATTAAATTTCAGCACTACCAAGCTGCCACTGCTAGGCCCTTGAACAAGGCCCTTAACCCTCAACTGCTCAAGTTGTATAAATGAGATAATCAGAAGTCCATCTGCCAAATGCTGTAAATGTTAAACATCCCATTCCACATGTCCTAAACCTCTGCTTTTCTGAGATGATGTGCCACTCGAGAGTTTGTGGAGATTTGTGAAGATTCATTTAGCCACAAGGGTATTTATAAAGTCAGCTGCTGAAGTAGGTGAGGTGAGGAGGCCTGGGGTGGGGTGTTCAGTAGAGTTGAGGTCAGAGCCCCAATCAAGTTCTTCCAAACCGTGAACACCATATTTTCATTGAGCTGATTTTGTGCATTGTTATACTGGAACAGGTTTGGATCTACTAGTTTCAAGCTCTTGCACCCAAAGATGATATATAATGGTATATCTCCAGCTCTGTGGTGGGGTTTAGTAAAGAACCCCATATGGTTGGAAAAGTCAGGGTTGCCAGACTTGTCTATATTGTGTATTTTTCCTGCAAAGAAAGCGGTTCGCTTGCAAGAGCAGATAAGTGCTTACTTATAGACATAAGCTGTATTCGTCTCCAAGGCCTCGGTTCACCTGTCAATTGGGACCCGGGTAAGAATTTGTCACGTACACCCAATGCACACATGTACAGTCTGACACGTTCTCACAATATGATGGAAGATGCACTTTAAATCTCTCGCTCTCAGTCTCTTAGACCCACACACACACAATAAATCTTTTTCTCTCTCTCTCAGACACACACACACACACACACAATAACGAAGTAGCTCTTTTGATCCAGCCTGTCCCTCTCCTTCTGTACTCTCTGATTTCCAGCATGCTGCTCTAACCAGCATCTCGTCCATTTCACACACTTTCATTCCATCCCTTTCTCGCCGTCTTTCATTTTCTCCTCATCATTGCTCCAACCACAGACCACTCTGTCCCTCACAAAAGAGCAGTTCTGAAGTGTGGAACAAATTGGGGAGTAAAAAGAAAGAAAGAAAAAAAGAAATACACCAACTAGATTCAACAGGAATTCTTCAGCATGAGGAAATTCAGAGATCGATGAAATAAAGCCTGAACTGCTGAGGGGAAAAAATGGATATAAAGCACCACATAGACAAGTTTACCATCTCACGCAGCAACCCACAGAGTCATGTCTGCACACACAGTAGATTTGCCCTGCAAATGTGTTTTTGTGCACACGGGCTTATGGGAGGCTGTGTGTTTGTGCACCCAGTGAGCGGGCAAACAGAAAAACGACGACGTTATAAAGACGCTCGGATCACAGAGAGAAAAAAAAATAAAAACATGACGTCTAGAGTCACAGCCAAACAGAAGCCGCAACGGGATTCGTTCATCTCGCACGTACAAAATTTCATACATTATCCTCATTAAGTACAATCTGTATTCATAGTCTTTCAAAATGTTTCCAGAGGAAAAAAAAAAAACTCCAGTGGGTGCAGTCTGCCATATGGCACATAAAACTGCTCGGGATGACTGGCAGGCCACTGCTCTATTCTGACACGTTTACTACTAAAATCATTTTTCTTTCAGTTTGTTACCCGATCATTTTGGAATTGGTAAGATAGATGGATAGATGGATAGATAGATAGGTGGATAGATGGATGGATGGATGGATGGATGGATGGATGGATGGATAGGTAGGTGGATGGATGGATGGATAGGTAGGTGGATGGATGGATGGATGGATGGATGGATGGATGGATGGACGGACGGATGGATGGATGGATGGATGGATGGATAGGTAGGTGGATGGATGGATGGACGGATGGATGGACAGGTAGGTTGATGGATGGATGGATGGACAGGTAGGTGGATGGATGGATGGACAGGTAGGTTGATGGATGGATGGATGGATGGACAGGTATGTGGGTGGATGGATGGATGGACAGGAATGTGGGTGGATGGATGGATGGATGGACAGGTAGGTTGATGGATGGATGGATGGACAGGTAGGTTGATGGATGGGTGGATAAATGAATGGATGAACAGGTAGGTTAATGGATGGATGGATGGATGGATGGATGGATGGATGGATGGATGGACAGGTAGGTTGATGGATGGATGGATAGATGGATGGACAGGTAGGTTGATGGATGGGTGGATAAATGAATGGATGGACAGGTAGGTTGATGGATGGATGGATGGATGGATGGATGGATGGATGGATGGATGGATGGACAGGTGGGTGGATGGATGGATGGATGGATGGATGGATAGGTAGGTGGGTGGATGGATGGATGGATGGATGGATGGATGGATGGACAGGTAGGTTGATGGATGGGTGGATAAATGAATGGATGAACAGGTAGGTTAATGGATGGATGGATAGACTGACAGATAGGTGGATAGATGGATAGATGGATGATGGATGGCTGGATGGACAGGTAGGTATGGTAGGTATGGGTGGATGGATGGATGGATAGATGGATAGATGGATGGATGGATGGATGGATGGATGGATGGATGGATGGATAGATAGATAGATAGATAGATAGATAGATAGATAGATAGATAGATAGATAGTTTGAAGTGAACACATAATTTAGCTCCTTTGAAACCTCTGCACTCCGAAAACCACACTTTGACTTTCCTCATGTGCCTTGTGTATTCTTAGTGACTGGATATAATTGGTCGGTTTGCTCGCTTGGTTGAATTCATTTCTCCTGTCATGTTTTGACTGGCCTGACCTTTAGCAGTAGATTTTTCGTGCCCTTGATCTTCCTCAGTCAATCGGCCATCATAGAGATTCTGACTAGCAAAACCAGGAGGAAATAAAAGTCCCTGTAGACGTGTCTTTTTCATTTTTGCCTTGTGTTTTGTTTGTCCTGTTTTTGTTTAACTTGTAAAGCAGAGTGTTATTCATCCATCCATCCATCTATGCATGAAGAAGGTAAGAATATACAAAAACGGCATTAACACTTGAGACCAAGTTCGGCATAAAAACCAACAATGTTGAGCTGAACGGTCATCATTATTATTTACACTTGGTAATTTCAATTTCAATCCATTTTCTTGTGGTTGAAAAGCCCCCGTGGTGCACGCAGCATGCTAAGCTACAAGCTTGATATAGATTTAATAACTATTATCACCCCTTTGTCTCTTATTCATAACATCCTAACAGTAAAAAGCTAAGAAAAGGATTGTAAGGATGGCACTTATTAAAGAATCGTACTTTTATGAAAAGCTGAAAAAGATGTACGTTTCTCCTCCTCTGTGCAACAACAAAAACACCCAACGAGAAAGTAATGCGGATTTATGTGACCTTAGATCCTTTAAATCCTTTTATTTTGTGTGTAATATATATATATATATATATATATATATATATATATATATATATATATATATATATATATATATATATATATATAATCATATGCATGCAATGAATGAATAGAAAAAAGTTATGTGGACGGATTTGTGCACATAAATTGAGACATTGTAACATTTTCTTTAAATATAATTAATAGTAGACGCGCTATACTTCGATTATTTAGAAACAATTTGGACCAAAACATTTACATCTATTTCTCCTTGTTTCTCGAGCACGTTCTCGCAGCGCCGTTGCTGCTATGTGAATATGACGTATCGCAACACTACTGAGACGAGGCGTGTCCCGAGAGTCGCATAAAATACAGATTAACATGGCAGAGGTAGAGCTGTAACTTCCTGCAGACACAACAGAAAAAGAACGTCTGGTTTCATTTATTTATTCATATTTTTTGTGCAAAACAATGGGCCCTTTGTGAAAGGGGGAGTCAGAAAGCCCTTTGATGATTTTTGCTGTCTGTCTGTATCTTTATCGTATTGTTTATATATGGTATCACGTCGAGTTACGATCGCGCATCTCTCCAATTAAGTTTCCCCACAGGACGTCTCAGTAATCGTGAAACTAATATAAAAAGCTGGAAAACAAACGAAAAAAAAACCCAGCATTCCACCAATTCCACATTCTACAGATCTTCCTAATTGCCACAAGGCTGTGTGTACTGTTGGAAAGGTCTAGAAATGAGACAGAAGAGTTCTCTCTCCTCCCTTTAGACGTCTTTATTCTCAGCTGTTGTGTTCATGAAGTCTGTACCACCAGGGTTTAGTCCAGCGATTGGAGAATATTTGTGTGTGTGTGTGTGTGTGTGTGTGTGTGTGTGTGTGTGTGTGTGTTTTTTTAGGCATCAACCCAAAAGCGAAGCATGAGCTCTGCGCTACTGAACATTTGGTCTGGACCTCTTCTTCTTCTTCCAGCTCGGACATCATGATCACTTAATTAGATCATGTCAACCCTGTGGGCCACTGCAGCTCCCGAGCCAGTCCTGTCCTCTGTTCCGCTCCTCTGCCATCATCCCTCCTTCTGTCCTGAGCACTGTCGGCTGTCATGGTGCAGATGGGTGGATTACGAGGGGGAGCAATATGTAATACACTCTGTCATCCAGTCAATATCAAGCAAATCACACACACACACACAAGCACAAACCGGCCGCAGCGTCCACTGGAAGAAATCAATGGTGCAGACGTTGGACCGCCCTACTAATAATCTACTCGAAATGAGAATCCTCTCGAAGGGTTTAGGCTGATCAGTTTGCAGCCGGAGTAACACGGTTTGGACCATGCCAATAAGATATGCAAGTCTCTTTGCTCTCAATATTGAATTGTCTCTGGGAAATTGTATTCTCATGTTCCACTAGATTTTGTGGAGATTTGTGCTTGTTCAAGTACAAGTGTGTTCGTAAAGTCGGGTACTGATGTAGGTGTAGGTGGCCTCGGGTGCACTCAGCGTTCCAATTCATCCTAAAGATGTTGGTCGGAGCTTTAGAGCAGGCTACTAAAGATCTTCCAAGCCCATGGAGCTGGCTTTGTGCACACAGGCATTGTCATGCTGGAACAGGTTTGGATCTAGTAGTTTTCAAATGAAGATTGTGAGCCTTTAACTTTGGGAAGAACTACATATGGCGGGAAAAGTCAGGTGTCTTAAAAGTCATGTTTGTTCATATTGTGTGTAAATACTTTGTATACAGATGGTCCCCGAATGACGATGAATTGCTTTAGGATTTTTCGATCTTACAATGGCAATAGCGGTACAACAAAATTGTCAAAATATTTAACGTTCCGTGCAGAAGGCGAATGCCGCGCATACGCTGCTTGTCCACTAGGGGTGAAAGTGTACACAAAGTTCACGGTTCGGTACGTACCTGTTTTGTTTGGCTCAATTTTGGTCCAGTTTAGGGGAAAAAAATGCAAATAAATGAAATTGCTTGTCTTTTCTTATTAACACAGTTTGTTATTAACATTTGTGAAAATCAACAGTTTATTTATTTTTTCTCATTTTTAATAAAATGCATGCTTGGTTTAGATAAAAAGATCTAAAAATAAAATAGAATAAATCAAATGAATGCAATACATTTTTTACATTATTTTGAGTAAATAGTGTAATCAGTTAAATAGGCACAAATTATATTGATGAAATAAATGGAAAAATGTAATTTAAAAATTCATTAAAATTGTTCTACTTCTCTTCCACTTATTTCAGCATACTTGAACAAATGCCTTCATTTTTTCCATCCTTCATTCATTCACTCACGTGATGTGAGGAATTGTCAGGGTGTTCTCCGCTGGACATAAAACGCAAATGAATCAATCCTTAAAAACGTTGGCAGCGATTTTGCACGTGCACGAAACAAGATAGTTTTTCCGGTACGGTGTGTAGAAAAATAAACAAACTTGCGGTCTGCCACTTAACGCGTTTGCGGGGGAACTCGGATTTTTAACTACATTCCGCACGTACAAAGGATTGCGCTCGGTACACACGTGCACCGTATTGAAAGCCCCTGTTCGGTGTACCATTACAGCCCTGATATATACGGCATATTTTATACGGTATGTTACTGTAAATTGTTCTGTTTTGCAAAAGTATGTACCGTAATACATACAAAAGATGCTACCCCATACAGATCACTATTCTGGGTAGGCCATGTCTCGACTTATAATATTTTCAAGTTGATAATGGGCTCATCGCAACGCGTCTCCACGGTAAGTCAGGGGACTACCCGTATTTGTGAGATGAAGCCACATCCTCCAATATGAGTACAGAAGCAACCGAGGGCACATCCTTCTTTTCCGGAGCAGCTGCTGCGCTCCGGCTGCTGCTACTGTTCCTGACGCTGGGTGAGAAATTACAGACGGCATTAGGCACGACACACCTGCAAGCACACCCCGCACTCCAGCTTCCCTCACAAGACGGACGCCACGCATCGTTCCCAGTAACTCATTTGCGCTCGCTTGATTACGGCCCCCTGTCTGTCATCTTAGCAAATGATCCTAGCGATAATGATAAGCAGGCTTCGCATCGGGGAGGCGCCGTTCACGGTCAAGGTCGCAATCACAGCGGATCGCCTATTCACCCACGACTTGATTGACAGCGCCTCGCGTTAGCGGTTCAGACTCAGGTTTTGTTTACGCAGCCAGAGTTTCTGCACAGGTTCTCCTGGACGGCCGTCTGAAGGGCGAACGCGTTACCATTCAAATGCGAAGAGGCTTTTTGGAGAAATAGGCGGAACCCCAAACTTTTGACCTTTAGATCACAAAAAATCAGTTAGGAATGGAATGCCTGTTATAGGGCATATGGCTAAATCGAGGTAGATATGTTAATTAAATCCGCAGGATTATAGATTACCGCTGGCAAGGAAAACTCGGTCTTGATAAAACCGAGAAAACAAGCAGTCCGAAGGAAAAAAAAAAAAGAGGGAGAAACAGAAACTGAATAATGGCCTGTGTTGACCTGCCAGGAATAATGACAGTCAATCAATAAACCCTTTGACCTTTAAATACCAAAATGCTGAAAGGGAAATTCTAGTGGGTTTTTTTTTTTGTGTTCTTTAAAAAAAGCCATGTCGAGAGGTAAATAAAGTAATTTCGATTGTTTAAAATGGAAAAAGAAAACTGTTCTCAACCAAAGTTCGAGATGCTACACAAAACTATGAACGACTACGGATACTGTAGACATTTTTATTTTTATGTAAATACAAAAAAAAAGAGGCTTTTTAATTGAAATATATTTTACAGCAGTGAAACTTGTTTTTCGCATATCCAAGTGATGATAGGAAGCTGGGGTCAGAGTGCAGCGGTCGGTCATGATACGGCGCCCCTGGAGCACCCATGGACCCATGGAAGGGTTGAGGGCCTTGCTCAAGGGCCCCAAGAGTGGCACTTCTGGTACCCGAACCCCAACTTTCCAATTAGTAAACCAGAGCCTTATGTCCTGGTGGTGCGTCTTCACGTGATGTATGTCTTATTAATTATATATACCTGTAGAATAAGCCGATCATGTGCATGTTTTATGAAATCAAACGAGGTCCAGAGCTTCACATTCAACATCAGAATCTTTTTCTGTCCAGTTTTAGTCAATATGGGCTCATGTTCTTGCCTGACAAAACTGATCTTTTGCTGTTGTAGGTTTTTGCATTCAGAGATGCTTTTCTTGTTTGATTTCATAGACATGCTACATGATTGGCCAATTCTACATAAATAAGTAATAATGCAACAATAAAGTGGACGTATGTTATCGAACCAGTGTTTTTTATTTTTTATATACATTAGGTAATTAAATTCAGAATTAATTATTATAATATGCATAATAGTAATATACGAGACGGTATCAAAAAGTTACGAGACGAGCTCTGTTTACAAAAAAGTAAGGACTGTTGTGTTTTGGCGCACTGGTTTATGAAGGTCAGCGCTCCCTGTTACTGTGCGTGCAGCCTCGTGCTGCCATCTGTTGGCGTGTTAGAGAACTAGTCTTCAAACTTTTTTTTATTCCACTTCTAACGCTCATTATTATTATTGTGCGTGACTTAGACATCCACAAACTTTTATCCGTATCCTATATACATCTGAGGCAATACATTTTAGCTTTAGATTGAGAAAAAACTTTTCCGAATGGTGTAATATTAGTTTAAAATGAATGAGTTTTGTCATTTAATTATCGTTTATCACTTCAGACTGCATTACTGCAACACACCAGACAATCATATTGTTTTATATAATGATGCTGTGAGCAAACAGGGGCCTCACGTGGTTTTTTTTCACGCCGCAATTCTCAGCCCCGACGCTTTCTTCCTGCTTTCCGGATTTCGAGTGTGCCGGTTCCGCCGAGACGATTAGATCCGTTGTTGTTGTTGTTGTTGTTTAGTTTATTTTTTGCTTTTCTCACAGAACATTGTCGAGTCGATCCACTGCAAACGCTAATCGACCGAGCACCTTCTCCACTCCTTCCACGTCGACCCAAACGGTGACGTACAATGCATCCACACGACCGCCGGCACGTGCGCCCCTGGCATTGAGAGAGCGAAGAAGCGCGTGCTTCCTGTCGCCATGGCTACGGTTTGAGCCTCGGAAGGCCGAGCTCGCTCAGGTGGCTTCTCGCAGCGTTTGCTCTGACAGCAGGTACAACTGGCTGACATTTTCTCTCCTCTTTCATCCCTTCCTTTTTTTTTTTTTTTTTTGCTTTCGTGTTTCCTTAATGGTTTCAAATAGGAAAATAATAGTATTAATAATGAAAACAATAATAATTATATTATAATTGAGTGTACACTATACAATAAAGTCCGATACATAAGTGGATAAATGGATGGACAGAGATAGAGATAGAGAAAGAGAGAGAGAGAGAGAGAGAGATAAATGAATGAAGACATACTGAGGAGTCATTTCTGCTATTTGAATATTGTATTGTATAAGTAAAACCTGTAGAATTGTAATAATAGTAAAACAACATATACTGTATTTCCAAAAAGTGAAAACCTGACCATAGGATTGGTGCTTTCTGAGCATCGCATTCCACATTTAGGCCCAATGTTCTGTTATAATTCCCTCCACTCATCTGGGAAGATGTTCCACTAGATATTTGGAGTGTGCTTGTGGTGCAGGTGGTGCAGGCTCACCCATGTAATGCATATCTTCATGGAGCTCATATTTATGCACAGGTCATGCTTTCAAACAACCACATGGTTTGGGAAAGAACCACATATGGCTGGAAAAGTCAGGCGTCCCGATACTTTTGTCCATATCGTGTCAGTCTTTATACATAGATACTTAGACTTTCCCAGCCATATGATGGAGCTCTGACGTCAACCTTGTAAAATTGAATTGAAACCTACATCAGTACCTGACTTTACTAACACCCATGTGGCTTAATGAATCTCTCACAATTCTCCACAAGCGCACTCTAAAAGAGGAGTAGAGGCTGATTATGGAGTATGGCGTGTAAACATGTGGTATAGGGATGTTAAAAAAAAGCTGATCTGGGATGTGTGTATATATATATAAGAGAGAGTATGCACTCAGGATCATTACCCTGTTTTCTTTTGTGTTGTCGTTTTTGTGAAAGGGCATTTGCTTAATACTGAACTGGCCCTCACCTTAACACCGTATGGAGTGTTTGCTTTTGCGTTTGCATGCTGCATGTGCGTGTCCACTAACCAAACTCTTCATCTCTGGGGTGTAACGATGCGGGAAGGTCGAGCGGAGGCTTCGGGAGCGTGTCCTTGCGGCAGACGAGCGTGCAACGAGTGGGTGGCTGTGTTTTTGTACGCGCGCTGTCTGTTAGAGGTATTTCTTTGGAGCACAGCATATGCATGGATAATGTTCTTTCGCGGGCTGCCAGTCCATAAAACTCCTGCCATATCGCCTTTTCTTTTTCCAGATGGTCAATTTTTCGATTGGGTCCCAGAGGCGCGGGTACACAAACACAATTTGAGAGCGGAGCCGCGTGCGCGATGTCTATCCAGGCATGGACGTGTTTTTTTCGTGCACCAGAACAATTCAATTAGACATTCATTTGGAGGTCTTCTCCGAATAACTCATGAAGGATAAACAGGGTATTTGGAATTCTTCGTAGTTCTCTTATTTATCTCTCGAGCGCTGGTGGAGCTACAGTACATGCATTTTGTTTGATTAGATATGAGGATTTAAAAATAATGCATACTTTTTCAGAAGGTTGTCGAGCCAAAATTTGATTTGTTACAATTTTTACAACCTTTTTGATACAATTATCTTGTTGGCTGTACACCTTCTCTGCTCAGGATTCGATCCCTCATTTGTAGACCACCAGAAAAACAAAAGCAGTCTTGGTGATTCAGTGGTTAAGACGTTTAAGACCTTCTGATCAGAAGGTTATGAGTTCAAATCCAGGATGGTCCTGATTGTCTGTCTCGGAAAACCCAAACTAGATGTTCTGGGGATAAATTTTGTGAGGGGTGGAACAAAAAAAGCTTGTAGTACTGATGGTTCAGTTGGTTAAGACATTGGCCTTCTGATCAGAAGGTTATGAGTTCAAATCCAAGATGGTCCTGATTGTTTGTCTTGGAAAACCCAAACTAATGTTCTTGGGGTCAATTTTGTAAGTGGTGGAACAAAAAAAGCTTGTTGAATGGTGGGCCAAAGGGTTCAGACATTGGACTACTGATTGGAAGGTTGAGTTTAAATCCAGGATGGTCCTGATTGTCTGTCTGAGAAAACCCAAACTGAATTTTGGGAGGGGTGGACCAAAAGAAGCTTGTGGTATTGTGGTTCAAGGTGTTTAGACACTGGACTTATGATCAGAAGGTTGTGAATTCAAATTCGAGCATTATTGGGGCAGCAGGGGGCCTTGAGCAAGACCCTCAACTGACCAGTTTGCTTAAATGAGATAATTGTATAAGGTTGTCTGCCAAATGAGGTGAAAGTAAATGTAAGTTTCAGCGACAAAGCTTTTTCTGTCCCATCACCTTCTTCAAGGAATGACAACAGATTCAGCCGTGAGCAATCTGTGAGCGCGTTCTCTTTAACACGGGAACCGTTTGATAAAGCTACCAACTGGTGACCATAAAAAATCAGGCATTTGGTTGTAATACGAAATTATTTTCATCTTATTGATCCGTGCTCAGGAGTTTGTCGGATCCTGTTCCCTGCATAATCGAGTCGTGGATGTATCCCCTCGCGATCGAGGCCGCAGAATAAATTAGAAGGTAGTTAGCATGCATTCAATTAGCCGAGCATATGCTCTCACGTTCAAAGAACAAGTTTGAATCGAAATGCTTCTTCCATTTGTAAACGTGTTCGCTCGTTTCATTCAGGAGGTCTCGTCATTTCTTCGCCAGCAGGTTGACCTTTTACTTTTGCCTCCGGTCCTTTTGCTGCTCCGTATGTAAACATGTATTTAAATACGTTATGGAAAAAAGGTTTGTGGAGGCCTGACCATTAGATTTGTATGTGCTTTTTAAACATCCCATTTCACATTGAGTCCCAATTTAAACTTCTATTAATTTCCATTCTTCTGGAAAGATGTTTCCAGGAAAAGAAAAAAAAAGCTGATTGTTGGGGTGATGGACAGACACAAACATGCAAGTGGACAGACAGACAGATAGACATAGATAGATAGATAGATGGATAGATGGATGGGTAAGCAGATGGAGACAGACAGACAGACAGACAGACAGACAGACAGACAGACAGACAGAGATAGATAGATAGATAGATAGATAGATAGATAGATAGATAGATAGATAGATAGAGATGAATGGATGGATGGATGGATGGATAAATAGATGGAGACAGCTGAACATGTTTGGGTAAGGAAAAAAAAAAAAGTAAGAATGTGAACACACTTTTAACTTGACTAAAGTCAGGTATTAATACATAGGGAAGTGAGGAGGCCTGAAGTGTATTTAGCATTTTTAATTAATTCATGTTCAGTAGGTTTGAGATCAGAGCTCTATAGCAGGCCATTTATGATCCTCCATTCCAACAAATGTTAAACAATATCTTCAGGAAGATGTTTTTGTGCACAGGAGCATTGTTTTGGCTTGGGTCTCCTGATTACATCTGAAGTACAATTGTGGGCCTTTGTGGTAAAAGTTTGAAGAAAAAGAACCACAAATGGCTGGAAACGTCAGGTGCCCCAATACTTTTGTATTGTAAAGATCAGAACTTGTAGTCACTAAAATTAGTTTCTTTAAAGGATCTTTGATCTTTATGATGATCTTTTTATTCGGCTATGGAACTAGGTTGTAACAGCAATGCTAAACTTCTTTAGACTTCTGTTTTAATCATTTACTCAAAAGTTCACATCACCTGAGCCACTGCAAGGTCACTCCTACCAAGTCCTAACACCCCGACGACTCCCTCAAAAACTCACAGGTTTATTTTGTCCGTAATCAAGCTAAAGGAAACGGACCCCACGAACAGCTTGATTTCTTCCACATCAAATATTTATTTTTACGTTCGCACTAATGGCTTCGAAGAAACATCTCCTCGAATCTTAATCCAGCCTAGAAAGTTGGGAAAAAGTTGAAAAAAAAAATTTCCCCCTCACCCCTGTGCCTTCTCCTCCCCACCCACCAGCACATAAGTCTAGATTCTCTTCGATAGCTCGTACAGCTGAGATTTAATCTGGGCCTGGGCACAGAACTCCTGGAAGGCCTTGATTGATGATGCTGTTTCAGATTGTTCTAGCGTTGCCTCAGCATCAATACAACTTCCAAACAAGCGCTCTGGTAAGGCCTGAGCAGAATCCCAAAGCAGTCTGGGTGTGATTTGGAAAAAACAAAAACGAAGATTCATATATGTACCCGTATGTGATGAGAATAGATACAAGGATAGTCGATGTATTGCTTGTAAAGAGCAGGTGGTGGTATGAAAATGTGCATTTTCAATTGCAGATCTTGATTTATGCAGCAATAAGGTGCATCGAAGCAAACTAAAGTAGCCTAACCGACCACCTGAGCCAGCGAATACGTGCGAAAACGTTAGTACTGCAATGTCTAATCATTTTCAACTTATTTATTTATTTATTTTTACATTCAATACATGCCCCCGGCCAATCATGAATGGGAACGTTCCAGAGGAGGGCGCCGCGTTTCCGTCTAAAGACGCGATCGTCCTGTTTATCAGATCGCATTTAGGTTCCCCTCCGATGACCAAATAGGATGTCCACCACACATGTATTTGAAAGAGATGTGATATGAAAAGGGGGACGAATAATAATCAAATGCAGATTTGTTTCCTACTCTGAACTCCTACAACAAAGACGGACGTATACGGTGGTGGTAGAATTAAATTTTCCTTGACTTGAACTGAGACCCGAACTTGTTCCAGCATGACAATATCCCTTTGCACAAAAGCATCACTCTGAAGTTTTGCATGGGTCGAAGTGGAAGATCTTAAGGCTGACTGCACCCCAGGCCTCCTCAACTTCCTGTCCTAACACCCTTGTGGCTGAATGAGTACAAATCATCTTTGAATGAGTTCAAATCTTTTAATATCTCCTGGAACATCTTCCCAGTAGAGTGGAGCTTGTGATGACAGAAATCAGGAGTCCATCTTGAATGAGAAGAATTATAAAGAACCATATGCACAGATGTCCACAAATAGTTCTCCACATCCTGTAGACTTTTGATGGGTGTTTCAGGATTCGAAAACCTTCCCAGTGAATAAACTTGACTAGTTATAATAAAGATGAAATTCTCATGATGTTTTAGTAGCAGACAAGTAAAGTTCTATCTTTATTTCCCCAAAGAACCCTCCAGATGTTGCCTGATATTCTGACACCTAATTGACATCCATCTGTCTGACTCCCACTGCACCACTCAAGAAAAATTATTGATAGACCATGATCCAAGCAAGGACAGGTAGGATTGTTCAAACCTCCATAGACACCATTACAGTAGGATTGTGCTCATGCTTAACTGGTTCCTCAATACACTATCAGGAAAAGGAATCAGAATCAGCTTTATTGAATTTGGTTCTTGTTTCGCCCAAACCACCATATATAGGTGCTGCAGAGCAAACATGAAGACACATTACACAACTAAAATTAGATTGATATTGCACATATTGGGGTTATGGCACTGATTTGCCTGGAAAACCCCGTTTTGGAGTCTGGTAGTGTTGCTTAGTCTGTATCGCCTGCCAGGGATGGAATACGTAGGGTGTGCAATTGTAATTATGGCGTTATAAATAGAATGCTAGATAGATGCAAATTCAGGAAGACAAATTCATGCAGGGTAGAGCCGATTGACAGAGCAAATGGGATCAAAACCAGGAAAAGAAACAGTTAAGCAACACGGCATCAAACAAAGTCTCACGGCTTGGCTACTGTTAAAGTATACGAGTCACAGAAAGTGTATTACTTCACTTTGTGCATGTTTTGGGAGTTGGAGTCTATGGCGGCCATATTTGAAGGCTTAAGTTTCTGGTAGATGTTAAAGTCTGGCACCGACCTGCCTGTTTTATTTGACCACTGGCGTCTGTTGAATTTGATTTGACCGCTCCTAGTTACAGGAGTTGGAGCCTGGGGCAGCCATGTTTGAAGGCTGGGGTGTCCAGTTGCAGTTCAAGCATTGTACCAACATAAGGTCAGTTGGATTTTATTTCCCCAATCTCAGTTCCAGGAGTTGAAGTCCAGGGCAACCATATTCAAAGGCTGCAGTATCTGTTAAGAGTTCAAGTCTGGCAATTGGATTTTATTTTAACACTCCTGGAGTCCAGGGCAGCCATGTTTGACGACTGGGGTATCCAGTGGGAGTTCAAGCATGTACTGCTCTAAGGTCAGATTTTATTTGACTGCACTCAGTTCTGGAAGTTGGTGTACAGGGCAGCAATATTTAAAGGCTGCAGTGTTTCGCAGGAGTTCAGGTCTTCCACAGACCTAATGTCTGTTTTAATTGACCTCTGACATCTGATGGATTTTATTTGACCAATCCTAGTTCCAAAAGTTGGAGTCCGGGGCAGCCATGTTTGAAGGCTGCGGTTTCTGTTAGGAGTTCAAGTTTGGCACTGATTAGTGGTCTGTTTTATTTGACCACAAATGTCTGACGGATTTTATTTTACCACCCCCTATTTTCAGGAGTTGGAGTCTGGGACAGCCATGTTTGAAGGCGGGGGTGTCTAGAGGGAGTTTAAGCCTGGCACCAACCTGACATCTGTTTGCTTTTATTCGACCTCTCTTAGCTTTGGGAGTTGGTGTTTGGGACAGCCATGTTTGGAGGCTTAGGTGTCTAGCAGTTACCTAACATGAGATGTGCATACAGAATTTTATATAGATTTACAATCTGTCTAATCTATGTATTAGCTGTTAAGATAGAGTCCCAGACCTGAGTAGAAAAAGGAATCAAAGCAAGGCTTTAAATTATCCACGTTTTCAGCCACGCCATTTGCAAAATGCATGAAAGACCTGAATAGGATACTTTACCTTAAACAATTTAGTGTCATAAATTAGTCAGTATACTTTTATCTCTAATGAGAGAACCAGTGGCAAGATTGGCAAAGAAAACTCCCAGAAATGATGTGAGAAAGAAACCTTTAGAGGAAAAAAAATATATGACTTTAAATATCTATTCATTAGAGTTCCATCATCATTGAGCTTTGATCAACTGATCGACAGTTCATCTTTATGGCAAATGCAGGCACTGTAGCAAAGCATGTACAGGAATTCCTGTGGAAACATCAGGCTATCACCAGATCCTGGCAATAAATGTGTACCAAATAAAAGCAAAAAAAGATTTGATATTTTTTGCAGTGATATTTTTATGTTAACCGATTAGTGTCAGTTTTTCTCGAGAATAAAAATACATGTTCAATTCAACTTGCACTTTGCAAACACACACACACAGGCGGTCTCTCATAGTGTGTAAGAGAACTCCTACCCCTGCATTCTTGCATGACCAGAATCCCAAAGTTCGCTCATGTCCTTTTTTTTAATAGACTCCTTGTTATTTATGATTGTGCATTTTGAGAGGCAGTAACCTGGCAACCATCACTTCAGCCGAGCACCACCACTGCAGTGCAAAGTGGAAAGAAAAAGAGCGTGAGAGAGAGGGAGAGAGAGAGGCGACCGGCTGTCATTAGAGCGCCATTAAATTGGATTTGTAAATTACATGGTATGGTTGTCTTTATTTCTGCACTGCAGATAAGGATCCAAATAGGAGCCCTGTTTTTGTCAGATGCTCAGGAGGCGAAGAGGCAAGTGTCCGTGTCATTTACTGTCAAAGCTACACATGCAGAAGTCCCTCATATCAAACCCGAGCTGATGAATACACCAGACCCTC
This sequence comes from Silurus meridionalis, assembly GCF_014805685.1. NCBI lineage: Eukaryota > Metazoa > Chordata > Actinopteri > Siluriformes > Siluridae > Silurus > Silurus meridionalis. The sequence continues at coordinate 25,007,555 of NC_060892.1, forward strand.
TTTATCCTCAGCCTCTTTTCCTGGATCTTTTCTTTTCCTCTGCCTTAGATCAGCACCTAGCGCTGTTCCTCACACCTCTAGATAACCAGTCCTGTATATAAAATACACCACAGGTCTTTGAAACCATTTCATCATCATCATCGTCTTGTCTCGCTTCCTGTTGCTATATCATGTAAGGGTGTAACAGTACTCAAAATTCTTTAAATAATTTTATAAATTATAAATATAAATAAATTTTTAACAGCTTATATTTTTTTAATAATTATTAAAAAAACATATAAGATCATCATATTTTATAATATATTATAAACAATCAAATTAATGCAATACATATTACATTGCTTAAATTTAGTAATCGATTAAGATCTTAATGAATAAATGAAATAAAATGAAATAATTTAAAAAATGTAATTAAATTGTTTACATTTGTTTGACAGCATTTGGATAATACAGATGTGTATATGTGTGTGTGTGTGTGTGTGTGTGTGTGTGTGTGTGTGTGTTTTACATTTACTATGAACAATTTTCAAGATGTGTTCTACTTAACTGCTGTTATTCCAGCATACTTTAACAAATCTCTTCATTCCTTCCATACTTCATTTATTCACTCCCCCGATATGCAAAATTGTTAGGATTTTCTCCTTTAAAGAAACATTCTTAAAGCTGGACATAAATAAGCAAAATAAACATTATCGCCAGACTGCTATACTGTCTCTATTTTTTATTCCTTTCTATACCCCTGGCATTGTTGTGCATGTTTTCAAGTTAGATGATAATAGTAATAATAATAATAAAAACGGTGACACTGCGCTTGAAGTGTGAGGCGGAGACTAGACAAACTTGCGATCCGCCCCTTAATATGTGCCTGAGGGAACTCGGATTTGAAATGTTTTGCACGTACAGTAAAAAGGATTGCATTCAGTACACGTGTGCACCGTCCAAAGCCCTGTAACGAAATGGTTCGGTAAAAAAACGTGCATCGTTACACACATAATAGCAGGATGAAAAAAAAAAAATGCCCTTAGCATCTTTGAAATAGCAGGGCAAATATAGCATGTCATGATTGAATGATAACATACAAGCTTCTCTTGAGACGTTTGGCATCGAACCATATTAATGATTATTGTGTGCAATAATCTACCCATGGGCCTCAGCATCTGGCTTTACCATTAAGGCCCTAATGAGCTGTTCCTTTGCAGCCATCACATTAGCAACCCATTAAGAGCGAACGAGTGGCGAAAATGCAGCCAGCGAACGACCTTAAGATACACGTAGACAACATGCAAAGGCCACATCGGCAGGTAATGACCCTTATCCCGACTATAAAAAGGACTCTGGGGGTCCGAACGTACGAGCATACACGCTCGGAGTCCGTTTTTTGTGCCGACACCAGCTCAGTCAAGGCTGTGGGGTGCCAGAATAATCGCACACGTAACCGAGAAAAAGCGAAGGTGACATTAGCTGCGGTGGTGGGGTGGGGGTGTGACGGCGATGACATCATCCTTACCGCTCACTAAGGTGTGTGAAAATTAAAGCGCATTTGTTAGTATGATAGGAGGCTTTATGTCCAACACAGCAGTGGGTGATCTAAGGCTGATGCATCACCGGTAAAAAACTGCAGGTACACAGGGTGATTTGTTGGCCCAGCTTCCCCATTGGTACCTGATTGTGCAGGGCTATTAGTCCTGGACACACACATGCATACACACACACACACACACACACACATAGAGCACATACAGATAAGGTCAAAGGCTCGGTTTTATAAATGACCACTGCTAACCTCTGAAAGCTCGCTGTAGTTTCCCAGGGCTAAAAGGTACGGAGACCGCTTTTACTCACCCATCAGAGTCTTGAATGTCCCAAGTAACACTCCTGAAGCATACCAGGTCATAGAAAAGTGAGAAAATCCAATACGTGTTATTTCACCTTTGGCGATTAGAGGATACGTCTAATCAATGTCCATTTCTTTCAAATCAATAATGGTTCAAATAAATTTCTTATTTTTGGTTCCCTGTTTTATTCCTGCTTGAAAAGGGACAAAGTGAACTTATACATTCCGACTTTCTAACCTTATTATCTCTGTAAAGCTGCTTTGGGACAATGTCCATTGTTAAAAGCGCTCGACAAATGAAGCGGAATTGAATTGAACCGCCATGCCCGGGTTCACCTCGTCATCTTCAAGTTTTGCGAAAAAAAAACAAAGGATTTAAACAAGCTGAACCAACCCCAGGCATTAGGGTTGCACAAGCCTTAGTGCTGGTCCCAAGCCCGGATAAATGGGGAGGGTTGCGTTAGGAAGGGCATCCAGCGTAAAAACATGTGCCAAATCAAACATGCGGATGGTCCGCTGTGGCGACCCCTAATGGGAGAAGCCTAAAGAAAGTTAGTGTCCATTGTTAGTATTGCGCTCCAATGTAAATAACATTGATCTCTGGTTGATTAATGCCACGTGCTGCTAGAAATCAACTCCCCTTGACGAGCTGCATGTTTTACCCCTGTCGTGGTTGAAGATAGACGGAGGACAGCCGGCCTGATCTCACAGTGCAGTAAGGAAAATCATAGCAATTTTCTGCACATTTCTTTGTATTGAGTGCACTTGCTGATTCTGCTCCCATTCCAAGGTCAGCTGACTGATGATCCTAAATAAAGATACCTAAGGTGTGAAGGGCATTGGAAGTCTTAACGGCTTGCATTAATGAGGTCACTTTGGGGGCTTAGTGGTTGAGGCGTTGGTCTTTGTATCCGAAGGTCGTGAGTTTAAATCCTAGCCATATCAAGCTGCCAATCCTGGGCTCCTGAACAAGGCCCTTAACCCCAAAAATATATGATAAATGTAAGTCGCGTCGGATAAGGCCGTGTGCCAAATGCCATAAATGTAAATTTCATGTGAATGAAATGCTGTATTGGCACTTCCTGATATTTTCAGAGAGTCTGTTTGTGTTTGGATGCTGGATGTCAGTTCCTGAAGTTTTTGGACGCTGGAAAAAATGGGTAAACCTGAAGGATGAGTGACCTTGACACAGGTCAAATTGTGATTGGCTAACATCTTGGTGCCAGGTATGACAGCCCAGCTTCCAAAGTAAAGCAAAAGCCACGCTTTGGTAGGTAAAAGCTGTTTTACTGGTACATTTAAATGTCCTTGCTAATGGGTGTCCATCGAAATCAAAGTCTTTTTCTGTCACGTAACAAGTGACATATGTTTATCATGTGGTCATGTAGTGTATGTGAGAAGTGCGGTTTAACATTGTGGCAGGAAAGTTGGACCTCTCTACAGGTAAAAGGCCATATATATTTTATTGGACCTTTTTTGCATCAGCCTACTCTCGAAAAAAGATGGGCGTCTGTCAATTGAGTAAAGTATTTTTCGGTATCAGACTCTTATTTTCAAAAACAATCTCACCAAACATAAGGGTGGCCATTTTAAAATTCATATCTAACAACTTTCCCAAGCCGAGTTCCATGCGCCTGTTGTGATGTCCATGTCTTCGAAAGCAACGTAAGTAAGTAGCTCGTGTGAAATTTACTTGGTTATTTGAATGAGGTTGGCTTGGAATGGTGGTCAGACCAATGGATATACAAGTATCATCAGTTAGTGTCACTGTGGGAAAATATGGGAGAAAATAGTTTGCAAAATGTGAGGATCAAAATTACCCCAAGCTGAGGGGATACATTTCAAGGGTCCTGCCTTTTTTCCCCAAATACATTATGATTTTTTTGGCTGTCCCAGACAAAAATAATAGCAAATGGAATCAATCACGGTGATTTCTTTGGTCGGTGGTGCTATGCTTTACTGTAAGAGAGGTTCAGAGGTTTCTGTCAAATCTCACAGTGTATTTGCTGCAACAACTTGTGTCTCTAGACCAGCCAATAAAAATGCAACTAAAATGACTATTGATTGATGTAACATGGTGTGCTAAAAGGGAAGTGGCAGATCAGGTTCTGGATTACTGATCATATGGTCAGGGGTTCAAGCCCTAGTATCGCCAAATTGCCACTCTTGGGCCCTTGATCAATGCTCTTAACCCTCTCTGCTTCAGGGGTTCTGTATCATGGCTGACCCTGTGCTCTGAAGAAACCAAGTGAGCTAGTGTATGATAGCAAGACTAACCCCAGCAAAGATGAACTCCAGCCAAGACTTAAACCCAGAGAAGATTAATCCCAACAAGACTAACAAACTTTCTACACAAGAGCACCATTCTAGGCTCCCCCTCATCCGACTCCATTCCACGATTTGATTTTAATGGACGGGGGTTCCACTAATAGTGGGACAGCAAAGAGCCAGATTCTGCAAAGCCCTTCTGAAATGGACAAATCCTGGTACAAACACAGCATACAAGTCCAGGTTCCACGTTCAAAACCAGGAAATCATTTGAAAAATCAATTTAAAAGAAGGACATTTTTATATTTTATGGAATTAACTGAACAAGGTCGAGTATAATGGCATAAGCTAGGTTCCCTTAAGCAAGACCCTTGCCTCACTTGTCAGTCCATTTGGATTAAAGCGATTAATAAAGCTTAATTAGAACCAGTTCAGAGCACCATAATGTACTATTAGTCAGGAGGTCAAGGTCATCATATTATTAGTTTCTTATTACTTATTTATCCAAGGCAGTAGAATTCTATTTCCAGATCGAATGACCTTCGTGAAAACAGCGACATAATGCGCTATAAGGTGTAGCCCACTGCAAACCTTTTTACCCTATTTATTTTTTTCATTACATGCAATCCCTTTTTCTGAAAACTGTTCCAGAATGTTCTGCAATTACGACATAGGGGGCGAGTTCTTCCCGCCTTCTTAAATGAAAGACGTTATACTTACCTAACGTGGATCTCGCCCAGAGCTTTGACACGCGTGACAGCAGTGTTTTAACATCCGAACACAAAAATTGTCCTCCTGCATGATTTTTCTTACTTTTTTTTTAAGGCCGGCTGCTTGAAAAGAGAGAACCAGAATGTAATTTTAGCTTCAAATATATCTGTCATTGTTCTGCGAAGGTGCTTTTTTGTATCCACAGCTCAGTGATGCCACAGTATTTGGGCATCTCGCATGTCCTGCATGGATTGTCATTACAATTCCTGAGAGAAAAAAAAAAATAGCAGGTTGTGTATTTGTAGTATTTGTATAGTGTTGTAATGGTACACAAAATTCACGGTTCGGTACGTACCTCGGTTTTTAAGTCACGGTCCGATTCTATTTCCTTAGGGCGAATATATGCATAATGAAATTGCTTATTTTTTAAATTAATGCAATTTATTATTATTAATGTTTGTAAAAAAAACAACGGTTTACATTTTAACACAATTTCAAATAAAATGCCTGCTTGGTAAAATAAAATGAAAGTGTAATATTTTGTCATATTTGATCAAAATAAAATAAATCAAATTAATTAAACTTTTTATTGTATTCATTAAATTGAGTAATTGATTGCATCGGCACAAACTAAATTGATTAAATCATATCAAATTAATTTTTGCAACAAATCAAACACATTTGTTAGACCCTACACAGTAAGTGTGTTACATTTAATACTAACATTTCTAAAGATATGTTCTACTTTTAATTTCAGCATAATTTAACAAATGTCTTCATTCCTTCCATCCGTTATTCATTTACTCTCTCGATATGCGGAACTGTCAGGATTTTTCACGGAATTCTTGAATCTTGACATAAAACGAATGCGATAACACCTAGTTTCTTTTTTCTTTCTTTCTTTTTGATACCCCTGGCATTGTTGTGTATGTTTTTAAGTTTTGGGCGGAGACTAAACAAACTTACGGTTAACCACTTGTGAAGGAGCTCAGATTGGAACCATGTTCCGCACGTACATTCGGTACACATGCACTTTTCATTGCAAATACGTGTACCGTTACACCCCAGGTAAATAAAACCCCTAAAAAACCATAAAGCTCCACATAGCTTTGAATTAGCAGCTAGTTATGCCTTAAGACTAATTATCTCAAGTATATTTAAAAGAATTCACTCAATGTAAAAGTGCTTATGTTTTTCTTTTTCTTTGTGTAATACCTGGATAAGCAAAAACTCAGTCCCTGACAGTTAAAGCTAAAAAAAAAAAACAACAAAAAAAACGCACAAAGTCACAGTTAATGGAGTTGATACACAGTATAACACCTGATTACCGCAAGGTGACAGCCGTTATGGCAGTTGTCAATAAAACCCGGGCCTGATGAATGAACACACCACAGTCATTCACTCTTAAAGGACATTCCTAGTTAGCCGTAATTGAACACTTTGTTCACGTAGCCATATGTGCACGACTGGGGTGGATTAAATTGCCCTTGTGCGTGGGCTGCCATTGTGTAGGACGAATTCAGGTAAAGATGAAAAAAAACGGGCCCTTTTATCCTTTTATATGGGTTTTTTTTATAATGTCATGTTACAGATTTATTGCGGTTTAATTACGGGGAGAGAAATCGTTTTTGGATGCCAGACTACTGGAGTGGAATACATGAGATATATGTAATATAATACATTATAATTGTTTGCTACAAATATTTTGATATTGAGATCCATTTTCTGGACCTTTTGACCTAAGATACAAAGATCGAGTGTTCAAATTCCAGTCACACAATGTTGCGAATCCTGGGCCCCTATACAAGGCCCATACCTCTATAGCTGCTTATTTGTATGAATGAACAAAAAGGCGCTCTGGATAAAAGCATCTACAAAATGCCATAAATGTGAAATGACATACTGGTGGGGAGGGATTGAGGAGGTCTAGGGTCCAGTCAGTGGTCCAGTTTATCACAAAGGTTTTCAATGCGGTTGAGGGAGTCAGGTTTGGAAGTATGTGGAAGATCTTTAGTGGCCCGCTGTAGAGCTCTCGTCCTTATTGAACACCTTTACCAGGATTTGGACCATTGATTGGAAAGGACACCCCACTTTCTCCCACATCGGTGTCTGAACGCCCCTTGTGGCTGGATGAGCACGAATCTCTACAAAATCAAAAAGTCAGGAAAGCATATATCCGCTTTATGGTCAGGTGATCTTTTGTGCATTTTAGATACTGGATGATAGAAGATCTACAAGTAGAGTGGAGGATATTATAGCAGCAAATGGGGACTAAAGGTGGAATGAGATATAATTCTTATGGCCAAGTGTCCACAAACTGCAGTGTGTCTATATGTGGATTTAATCATTATGTATCACTTATATTGAGTGTTGTCTGAATTTCAAATAAGTCTAAACTACATGTATTTTTAAAGCCTCATTAAAAATGTTTTTTCGTCAGACTAGGTCAAGGACCGAACAGAAGGCCTGCCAAAGCTTCTGTTCCATTAATCCGAGGCTGTACACAACATGTTTTTACTGAAACATTAAAGTGCATAATGTACATCCCAGTGTTCTCGCCTGGCGTCAATTGAAAAACGTCGCCTCATCTGCTTCGCTTCTCGACCGGATTATAAAGCGATTACGGCGCTGCCGTGGCTCTCGGCTGTGACGCAAACAAACGAAGTAGATTACATTTGCTAATGCGTTTAGCGAGAAGTCAAGCTCGCGTTCCGTTTCGCAATTTGACACTCGACTCCGTTTCAATCTCCGAGCGCCAGAGAGATTACAGTAACCTTCTAAAAGGAATTAATTACAATCATCCTCTCGAAGGAAGAAAAAAAATAGTCATGATTAAAGATAGTGGTTTTGGATTGAGGTTTCCAGTCTCCTCTTCATGTCCTTAATGGAAACATGTACCCTATATAGATAAAAGTATTGGGACACATGTATTTTTGCCAAACGTTTACGACAAAGTTGAAGGTACCGCACTGTATTTGACATCTTTGGATGCGGTGACATTTAATTTGTATTCCCTTTTAATTCACTAGAACCCTGTTCCAGCATGACATTGCACCTATACACAAAGCCAGCTCTATGACGATATGGGTTGGAATGGAAGATCTTAGCTCCACCCTTTTAAACACCTTTGGGATGAATCGGAATGCACACTTTAAAATCTATTGCAACACCTTCCCGGAAGAGTGGAGGTTATAATACCGACAAATGGGAAGTAATTGTAGAATGAATTGTTCCAAAAAGCACATACCAATCGTATGGTCAGGTGTCCACAAACGGCTGTTAATATAAATACAATTTTTGTATGTAATGGTTATACCACAGTATATATTGTGACTTTATTCAGTATTCTTTTCCCAGGCCCAGTGTTCCCAGGACAGCACCAGGAATTGCTAATAATAAAAAAATACATTTATTCACATGACCTTACATACAATATAAATGCAAAACAATTAACATTTTAAAATAATAAAACACTATTGAACTTATAAGACGTACGTATACAATGTCAAGGAAATTTTACCTGAAAAGATGCATTTTCAGACAAGATTTGAAAGACGGTGTCCGTGTCGCGAATATCGCGAGGAAGTCGATTTTAGAATTTAGAGTAGCTAAATGCTCGAGACCCCATAGATGAAGAACTAAGGAGGGCATCAATCTAAGAGTTTGGGAAGGAGTATATGTTCAAATTAGGCCAAATTAATAAATATAAGTTGCAAAGACCCCAAAACCCTCATTATGAACTATAGATAGGAACAAATACACTGGGGGGGTCAAATATATTTACATTTGCGGCATTTATGCTTTGAGACTCCATCAACGAACAAGTCTACACTGGTGCACTCGATTACAAATACCTAAACTCATATTGCGTATTAGGACTTGATGTCCTCTGGGAACCTAAAAGCAGATTTCAGGATGTATTCCTTTCCTCTTTATTAGTCTTTTGAATAAAGAAATATTCTTGTTATTCGATTTGTATCCTCTAATTCCACTCTATCCAACAGAATCACGCAGTCAAATCCCGGTTTATCTCCTCTTATTGCTCGTGCCAGGATAAAAAAAAAAATCCTATCACATCCCCTTTAATAATCCTGTCAGTTGTCGGAAACACTTGTTCCCGATGACGACGTAATACTTCATTTAGCAGCTACACCTGTCTATTGTGGCGTACAAGCACGATTACGGCGCTATCAAGCAAAACTAAACATGTTGAAGGAACAGATGTGGACAGCACCTGCAAGAACAATACAGACCCATCAAAGCGCTGTATCCGCAGCCTTCAGAGGGACTCTAACGTTCTACTCGAATGTGTTCGATTTTGTTGCCATGAGAGTAACACAATCCAAAAGACCAGCATGGAGAGCGTTAAATAACCCAAAGTCGATCGTTGTGCGTTGTGAGCAGATGATCATCCATCCAGGTCTACCCTGCCCCCACATCCAGACTAAGATGAATGGGGCGGAATTAAGCTCCGTTCGACTCATTAAGGTTTCATTTACCTAGAGTGAAAATTGCCAAAATAATTCATGAAAAATGCAGTCGCCGGAATGCACGTGCCTCACTTATCAAACGACTTCCGTAAACTCACGGGAAACGTCGACGAACGAGGCATAATTGATCGACACCGTCGGAGGAGCTAATTAAAGGAGACCGAGAGCGGCATGTCATGATTATTGATGCCTGTTGACAGATGTATATATTTAGTATAGTCTCATTAAACCAGTGTTCTGCAAAACTGATCTATGTGTTCCCTGAGGAATGATTTTTTATCTGTACCCACAGCTTCAGATACACCTGCAACCAGTCAGAAGGAAGTGTAAATACCTTGGTTGGTATCTGTAATACTATTAAACGTCAAAGATTGATGAGAGGTTCTTTAATTAAGTAAAGATTCTTAGCGGAAAAGATGGGAGTAAAAGCGAAATCTCATTTACCGATCATTCGATCAAATGAGGGGACCACGACTAACCCTTGTATATATATTTTCATGGATATATTGTTCTTCTCCATACCGATATAACAGTGAAATAACTTGCATGGTATTGTTCTAATCAATTTTATGCCCTCAAATTGGTTTGACCCATTGAGACATGGTCTTCAGAAAACCTCTTAATGCTTTTGTGGTTTGTGGACAAAAACATTAGTCCACATTAAGTTCAAGTTTATTTATTACTATAGCGCATTTCACAATGGGCATTGTCTTTACAGAACTTAAGAATTAAAGTGAATCATGTTTATTTATCCCGGATGAACAGCCACGGCCGACTGAGGCAAAGAAAAACTCCCTTATGATGTTATGTAAAAGAAACCTTGAGAGGAACCAGACAAAAGCGGTATGGGTTCATTTGGGTGATATCAAGGGTGTGATTATAAATCTTAAAAACAATACAAAACACCGGAGGGTGATAACTACCATGAGTACCGGAGTGTGTGATTGAGTAATGTCCTTTCTGCAGTCTAATAGAGTCAGTTGACGTTGTGGAACCAGGAGCTACTAGCTAACTTATAAAATAGCTCAACATGTCAGATCATCATAGATCCAACAACAGCTCCTCCATGCCAGAGCCTTTAAATATTAGACATTAGTCTTGTAGGCTCTTGTAAGTTGTAAGGTGGCTCCCCCAATGAATGGACTTGTTTCCCAGGACATCCCACAGACGCTTTGTTCGGATTGGTATCTGCGGTGTTTGGAGGCCGAGGGGAAAGTGGTTAAGATGTTGGACTTCTGATTGGAAGATCTTGAGTTTTAATCTCAAAACCACTAAGCTGTCATTGCTGGGGTCTTGAACAAAGCCCTGTTGTAACTTTCTCTAAATTAGGGTGTCTGTCAAATGTCATAAATGTAATCAGGTTCCTCAAACCATTCTTGAAGTTTGCAATGTTGATCTGCAAGAAGCATGATACTTGGACACTTCTTTTAGGGAATACCATAAAAGTTGGTCTGCAACAATGTTTAGGTAGGTGGAATGTGTCACGGTAACATCCACATCAATGCCGCCACCTAAGGTTTGCCCAGAGTCTTGCACTTCCTCCAATGGCTTGCATGATGCATACTGATGCCATCCCCCCTGCAAGCACCTCACATGCCCAGCCACTTTCCTCTATTGCTCCATGGTCTAGTTTTGGTTCTTCTGTGTCCATTGTAGGAGCTTCCATTTAAGTACAAGGGGTCAGTATGGGCACCACTGAGTATGGGCACTGACCATATGCTGCAATCTATGATGTGTTTTGTGTGGACACTTTAATATCATATCCAACATCCACTTGTAAGCAATTTGTGCCTCAGTAGCTCTTCTGCGATATCATACCTGGCAGAGTAGCCATTGCTCCCCATTCGAATTAATGATCCTTGGGTAGCTCTTTGTCGGTGAAGAACTTTTGGTAGGGAATAAATTCCACATACCAGGAAGACTTTACAAGACCTGGCATCTTTAAAATGTTTTGTCTTAGGTGTGGGGCAGAGCAATCTTAGACTTTTCCAGTTTTGCTACTTACTAGGAAAGGGTTAACTTTCACAACTGGTTATTCAATTGCTGCCTCCTATATTCTATCCCTTGATAGGTTCCAATGAAGCAAAGTAATCAATGTTTACATGTTATAGCTGCTTGGTGTGTATATATATATATATATATATATATATATATATATATATATATATATATATATATATATATATATATATATAATATTAATACATCCAATGATGTGTTGAACAGACTGAGCAAACAAAAAATATGATAGTGTAACAAATAGCTGAAAGCTCTCCAGATAAGAGTGCTCCAAAGGGGGCCAGAACAAGGAGGGAAGGCACATTCATTAACCACATCCCACCATTCCGAACAGTCCCCGAGGGCAGCCTAAAGAGTGATGTCTCTGTTTTTAGATCCTTGACCTGCTTCTGAGGAAATAGAGCTATAATCTGCCAGGAGAGAGCTTTGACTATCCTTAGATTAATTGGATTCTCTTAAATAAACCCAGCAAGGTCAATTTAATCATTCGGTGTAATTACCAAACTGTTGTGTATTAAAATAGATGGGCTGTTGAAGGGAAAAGAAAAAAAAAATAGTACAGTCTGAGTTCACTGTGTGTGTGTAAGGCAATAGATTCTATTGTGTATTCTTGATGGTAATCAGATGAGCTGTTTGCTACTGTAATTACATCGCTAGTCCAAATCATTTGAAATCATTTTCATCCCCCTATGCATCAGTAGATATTTTTTCAAAGGTAGTTAAACAGATATCTTTCAATATATGTGGATATATTTTGACTTTTCTTGTGTTTAAAGACAAAATACAGCACACACGAAGTACCCGTGCTGGTCTGATTAGCAAGTAGAGACATTTTTTTATTTTCCTGAGAGAAAAACAAACCTGACAAGGACCTCATTCAACTCAAGAGTCTTCAGTCGCCTAGAAAAGAGTACGAGAACAAAGAGTGTGCGTCCACTTCAGCAGAAGGCCTACTTCATCATCGGCACAGGCTGATACATCCAAGGCTGAGCAAAGGTTTGTCCTTCTCCTGACTAGAAAGAACCTTGTGCTGTTCCCCTTTTTCTTCACTTCCTCTCCACTTCCCTTCACTCCCTCCCTCCCTCCCTCTCTACTGTCTATTGGAGCTTTTAATCCTGAACACTTGCCCCTTGTCATGCAGGCGGCGCCGCTGTTGATAAGCAGCGTCCTTCACTGTCACCCATAATGTCCACACAAGCGGCCCATCTCATATGGGCCAGATCCTCCAGATTTACGGTCGCCAAGTGGGTTTAGGTGAGCACTTTTCCTTGTTGATGATGTCTACGTGCCGATACACAGACCCAAAGCCGAGATGAGATGCAGACATCAATAAAATCCATGACGATCGGCAGTTCTAGGAGGCCGGAGATGATTTATTTACTTTTTTTTTTCCCTTGAGATGGACTAAATCATGGTGAATTGCTTAGCCCTGGATTTAAGAAACACTATTTAAGGGTGACCTTGAGCATTTTGGATATCTATTTGCGCTCATGACGCAGGCAGTACTATAAATTTGGCGAGTTCTTAAAGCTGTAAGGGAGATGAGCTTTTCTCGGGTATGAAGAAAAAAAAATAAACAAGTAAAAGGAACGGGAGGAGAGATGATAAGTGCAGCAATCGGTCTTGGTGTTGGAATCAATGCGAATTAAATATAACAACATCTGGGAGAAATCCAATTTTCCTCTATTGTGTGCTTTGGGTTTAGTTTTGGAATGAAAACGCTGCTGGAGAAGACTAGATTGGTGTGCAACTAATTCAGGCCTAACTCATTCCTATGGATTTCTGCATGTTCAGCCTAAGGGACTAATCATAATGTTAGTTCCTCCTGACAGGTTTTTTTTTATTCCCCATAGCCTGGTCCTTTCTAACCGTCAAATATTGGTCTGAAAATTCATTCAACCAGGTTATTTATGGTTTTTACTGCCATTTCCACCAAATCCTTCTATGAAGTTTGGTCAATCACATTGACCAAAAAAGAGCTAAGGTTCAAGCGATATAGACAAAACAAAAGTTAACCGAACCTGATCATAACGTTCAGATGTACTTTCTAAACATTCCACTCCACATTTAGTAGCATTGTGCTCTTACCTTCATTCTTTATATGTTGATTTCAGAGTTTGGTTGTGGAATGTAATACTGATGTAGGCTTAGGAGGCCTGAAGTGCAGTAGTCAGAGTTTCAGTTTATCCCAAAGGTTTCTAATAGGGTTGAGGTCGAATCTCTACAGCAGGCCATTTAAGATCTCCCACTCTAAACCATGCAAAGCCATATCTTCATTGTGTGCAGGAACAGGATTGGGTCTCCTAGTTCAAATGAAGGAAAAATCAATGCTACCGTACACAAAGACTGTGTACAATTATATGCCCCCAGATTTGTGGTAACCGATTGGGAAAGAACGACATTATAAATAAAGACAGAGACGGAAACTGCAGTAAAATTTAATTGAAGTAACCGTACTTTTACTTGAGTAGAATATATTATTTCTCTTTCCACCTCTGATTGTGTATCATAAAGCAAACCGAGTGCACAGTAGGCATTGGTAATTGAGCGCCAAAAATTCCCACTACCGGTTTCCTAGTTTTAACCACAAGCTAGCACTAACAGGTTAGCCCCTCAGAGAGCTGGTCCTGCTAACCCCAATCTGCTTCAAATAGGAAAATATGTTAGCTGCTGCCTTCATACAGCCATGAGGGATGTTTTCTACACATCCGAATACACAACTAGCACCTTCGTATTTGTCTATTAAGCCTATATAGAATCAAACGTTCACACTAAATTGACAATGTTCTAAACGTTTTCTTTTGCTACTAAATTGATAAATCTGTAAACGAATGTGTTAATAAAGTAATTTTGCTGTATACAACCAGTCAAAATGAACATTTGAAATGTAAACTTTGTGTCTCCGTTTACAGAGCATCAAATCAAAATGGTCGCTCACACAAGTGTAAAGTGTGCTTTTTCCGTTATTAAATGATTTTATGGTTCAATCTGTAGTGCTGACTGTAATCATTTTGAAGTTCACAGTAAAAACACAGTAGCTAGCTTGGACTAGCTTGGTGTTAGTGATTTTTAGTTCTAAATGTTGCCTGGATGTTTACCAGATTAAATAAAAATAGAAGCAATAGCCAAAAAAATTTTAAAGTGGCGTCATGAGCTACAAAAAAAAAATCCATAGTAAGCCTTGGGGTGGAAAAGTTTTTTTTTTCATTTTTTTTGTATAAAATGGACAATAAAATAATATTTTTATTGCAATTTATTCGTATAGTCTGATGATTAATCCAAGTTCTGATCCTTAAAGTCGTCTAGATCTTTTCTGGAATATCAACTTGCCTTTCTGATTGATTTAAATCGTCCGTTTTCATCTTTATATTGTATTGATGATCAGATGGATAGATGGACATACATGGATGTATAGATACAGTAGATGAGATAGGATCCATCTAGACATGGATAGATGACAGACATTCAGACAAGGATAGATGGACCACTTTAACCGAGGGACAGTCTTCCACTTGCTTCTTTATGCAATTATCCAAACGGCTAATCATGTGACAGCAGTGCAGTGCATCACTTGCATGATTTCAGGGACTTTCAGCATGCAGAAGTTCTTCGGGCAGAAATGCTTCCTTGTTGAATGGGGTCATGAGCAGAACAGTTAGACCGGTTTGAAGGCAATGGGAAGTCAAAGACGCATTCTGTAAAGAAATGGTGAGCAGAAAAGCATCTCACAAATGCACAAGATGTCAAAGCTTGAGGCAGATGGGTTACAACAGCAGAAGACCATGTCGGGTTTCACTCCTGTCAGCCAAGAACAGGAATCGGAGTACTGGGCAGAAGCTCAAAACTAGACAGCCTGGAACACAACCATATTATTTATTTATTTATTTATTTTTTCCCCCAATACTTAGCTGTCAATTTTCACTGAATTTGACCCTCCATATGAAAAGAAAAACGAGCCAACAAATTGGTCCCATTTAAAAACATTTATTTGACATTTAGTCCCCATTTGCTGTTATAATACTCTCCACTCTTCTGAGATGATGTTCCACTATATTTTAGTGCTTGTGTGGATTTGATGGATCTTCCATGTAATTGTCTCATCTTCTATCATTTTTCCTCCCTCACCTTTTCCTCCTTTTCCTGTTCAATAAAGGTCGAAGAGGTGTAGCGAGCCTGACTAAATGATGTTTCACTCTTGGTCGGGGGTGGAGATATAACCCACGTTACTCGGCTTTTCTTGACACGTTAGTCACAATTTGCCAATTTGCCACTACGGAGTCGTGACACATAGGGAAGTTCGTCTGCCTCAGGGTTGAACTGTGAATATGAAACATTGGCGTTCTGTCATGTAACCCAGATTCGGTTCAGGTTTTCGTCCAGCATCTATAGCGGTAGTTAGGCGCACAAACTGTCAAATTTCCACGATTAATGGATGCCACCCCAATTTGCAAGAATATAGCGAGATGAATATTGTGTAAATTCATAGAAACATCACATTTATAGTGAGTAGCCTATGCGTAGTTTCTCTGCTTGTTTATTGGTTGAAGTGTCCTATGATATCAAAAAAGGGGCGGGGATAAATATACACTGCATTCTTTATTTTCATTGGCTAAATCTGATGACGTACGTCTTCAACCCCGTCCTTTTTTTTAACGTCAGAGGATACTACAACCAATAAATAAGCGGAAATCTACGGTTTCTTATGATGAACTAAAATCGGAAGCATTTGCGAAGCCAAATTGAAAATTGCAATTAAGCGCGATTCGAATCGTGATAAATCGAGGGACAACTGTACTGTGATTTATTATGGCATGTTCCTATTATCATTTTCGTCTGTCTCAAGACTCTTTGCTTAATCATCTATGTGGGAAAAGACTCTAATGTGACTCAGCACACCAATCTATTAATAGAATTGGATTAATGAGTGAAACACTGATTGATATCTAATAAATGATCATTAACCCAAAACTTTCTTCGAAGGAAATCGTGCAAATAAGGCCGCGGGTGCTGTGGCAGGTTCGAAGACTTTCTTCCATCATTTATTCCTCTCCAAACATTCTGCTTGCTGTTGAACTGATGCTGAACTTTATGTTCAATGGCAGTTCTAGCTTGAATGAGGCCCTGGATGAACCACGCCTTGACCCCCAAAGTCTCCCCTTTGATTAGATTCTGCTCTGAAAAGCTGTTTTCTGCTTCAGCTACAATCACTGGACGAGTACGACATGTTCTCAGAGCAGTCTACACATTTGTATACATTTCTGAGCTCCATTTTATGTAGTTCCACCCAAATATCACCCTGAATGCATTTATTGCGTGTGCCCTCAGAACCAAGGACCAAACAAGTCCTTGGCTAATTCTAGCTATAAGATACATACAACATCTTGTAATTTTGTATAAATGTCTTTTAAATTTGCATTTTTAAGCTGCACTGAAGATTTTCTTTACTGAACAGTACAATCACAGAGAATCTTTACAACATCACCTCAATTAAAGGTAACCAAATCAATAAGTGTTTTGTTGCTACACACCTTATAATAAACTAGATACTATAAATTATAATGTTATGCAGACTAAAAGAAATATTGTTGCTCTATGCGTAAAAGCAGAGCGGGCAAGTGATCTATATTTACTCGCCTGTTTCATTAAATGCATTATCTTACAGTATACTCTTCTCTAAAAGAGAGTGATAGAGCTGCATAGACACCTTTATTATTTGCATTTTTACGCTTAATTCTTTCTTTTTTTTTTTCTCAATTGGTCTACATTTTTTGTCATCCATAATTTGGATTTAGTGCTGCCCCCTATTGGCGGCTGCCTAAATCCGCCACTGTCAAGCGGCAATAATAATAAAGATTCAAAGCGGAGCAAACACCCAACCCTGATTGGTGGCTTGCTGCGTGCTTGACCAGTTAAGTTTGTATCTGCTCATGAATAAAAGGGAACGACAGATTTGGCAAAATGTAGTTGCATACAAAGTAAGACGATCGACTTGAGTTGTAGTGACGTTCAAGTCTTTCCAAACGGGAATCGGTTAAAGAACGGCTACGTAAAAGAAACGACTTAAGTACAGTACGAATTACATTTACTTCATGTCACAGCTTTTCCAACCCCCATTGCACTCTATGATTGGTGCCACTCCAACGGACATCTTTGTTGCTGACGTAGTCGGGGCAGGGTCCCCAGCATCCAGTAGAGCGTTTGCATTTCCCCAGCATGTAGTCTCGGTTTGTGCTTTGTGCTACCTGGCTAGAACTTTGCTCCATACGGAGCAACTGGTCTTTTACACTTCTGCCTAGTGATGGATGAGCACCTTGCGATCTCAGGACACGCCGGTATCTTGGCCCAATCGTAGCCTCACAGCGTTCCATCCTGCCTGGGCGTCTGGAAGCATATCGACAGTTAGCAGATGAGTGAGCCCAGGTACTTGAACTAAGTGACGTCGTTCATGGCCTGGCTGTGGAACCGGGCAGCCGCACTGCGTTCCATGTGGTCGGTCTTTTTGAAAATATTAAGTCCAGTTCCATTTCTAAATTTAGTATATTGGCGCTCTTCTTTTGCTAGCAGTCATGTGTCAATCGTGTGTCGAAATGTCAGGTTTTTATGGTAGTACTGGAGTTAGTAATAATAATTTTGGTAAGTGTTTTTTGCTTTCTTTCTTTCTGCCATGCAATCTGCATTTCATCTCTGTCAGATTTCTTTCTTTACACCTTTGTTCTACTTCTCAGAGGTCATGCGCAGCTTTCTTCAGTCATGTCCAGAGACTGAGAGATTCATGTCTTATTTTAGACTTTTGGAATGTTTATCCATCCATCCATCCGTCCATCCGTCCATCCAATGTTTAACTCATCCTTTTAAATAACATCCATCCATGCATTCAAATCCCATCTATCCATCCATCCATCTGTTCATAACTTTAAATTCTTTCATCTATTCAAATCCCATCCACACACCCTAATCCCATTCATGAATCTGTTCATCCATCTATCAATCTATTTAAATCCCATCCATTTTTTAAGGCTGATCCATAATCCATCCATCCATCCATCCATCCATTGGTTTATATATTCAAATTCCATTAATTTTTTCAAATCCTATCCATACCCCTTTAACCCACCCTAATCCCATCCATCCATCCATCCATCCATCCATCCATCCATCCATCCATCCATCCATCCATCCATCCATCCATCCATCCATCCATCCAACTATCCAATCAGCCATCATTGGTAAATACTGCAAAGAGCTTTCTTTGTTTCTTGCTTTCTTTCTTTTTAACCCAACTATTTGAGCTCAGCAGTAACTGTAGCTAATACAGCAAGCAGCATTTCTGTTATATATAAAAGGGAAAAAACTGGAACTGTACAATTTCATAAATCACTGCTTTCACAATGTTCGAATCAGTCGCACTGTTTCCGTTTCCTGACAGAAGCTCTTGTGACAGGTGGTTCTATGTGTTGAAGGATTAAGATGATAACAGATGTAGCACAATAGGAAGCCTCTTACATGGATCCCAGAGTGTCTGTTTGCATGGTGATAGCCTGTAGGGCACAATCAGAGGGTCTGGTGCCACAACTCTGCAACCAGATCTGCTGTTGTGTATCGCTAAAACAAGCGAGTGTCGGCAAGCAGCATATTTTTCATATGTTGCTGCTTAAAGGCCATGCAAACTGCAAAGAGCTGAGCTCATGTGTTGATGTCTGTGTTAGATAGAATTATAATTTTCAGAGCTTCAGGGCTGTTTTATTTTCTTTTGTTTTTTTTTTTTTTTAAGTGCAAGATGAAAATCTTAACAGTAACTGCACATTGGCAGACATAAGTTCACCCTGTTTTTTATGTTAAACATCGAAACCCTTTAGATATATTTATATTCGCATAGAACACACACACACACACACACACACACACACACACACATGACTATACATATAAATTCCAGGCATTCATTCATCTGGTCATCTATTAAAATCTCATCCATCCATTTATTTAAATCCAAACAATAACTTTCCTTTTACTCCAATACTATCCATCCATCCATCCATCCATATTTTAGTCATCTATTCATCCATCCATCCATCCATATTCCATCCATCCATCCATCCATATTCTAGTCATCTATTCATCCATCCATCCATCCATCCATCGATCCATCCATATTCTAGTCATCCATCCATCCATCCATCCATCCATCCATCCATATTCTTGTCATCCATCTATCCACCGATCCATATTCTAGTCATCCATCCATCCATTCATCCATCCATCAATCCATATTCTAGTCATCCATTCATCCATAATCCATCCATCCATCCATCCATCCATCCATCCATATTCTATTCATCCATTCATCCATCCATATTCCATCCATATTCTAGTCATCCATCCATCCATCCATTCATCCATCATCCATCCATATTCTAATCATCCATTTATCCATCCATCCATCCATATTCTATTTATCCATTCATCCATTCATCCATCCATCCATCCATATTATAGTCATCCATCCATCCATCCATCCATCCATCCATCCATCCATCCATCCATCTTCTAGTCATCCATTCATCCATCCATTCATATTCTAGTCATCCATCCATCCACCCATCCATATTCTAGTCATCCATCCATCCATCCATCCATCCATCCATCCATCAATTTAAGTAAAAAACATAGTTTCAAATGTTATTACTAACGTTCCTGAACATTCCGGTCGCGCTGCGGATTCCTGCGAAATTTGCTCCAAACCAGAACCCGCTAATGTTCCGAGCCCAAAAACATTGGGACACCAGACTTTTCCAGCCATGTGTGTTTCTTTCTATCTTTGTCATAAATATATGCTTATAAATTGAATTGCTGCCTGCACCCCAGAACTCCTCACTTTGTCCCACATCAGTACCTGACTTTACTAATACCCTTGTGGCTGAAGGAGTACAAATCACCACAAGCACACTCCAAAAATCACATACCGATCTTATACGTAGGTGCACGCAAAATTTCGACTGAACAGTGAATCTCTATATGTATAAATGAATCCATTGACGCTATTACAAACGTGTTTAAGACTAATTGGTCTTAATGATTCGTGTTGTATCAGTAGTGTCCAGTCTCAGAGGTTAAAAAAAGAGATGCTGCAATGATGACTTATGTAATATCTATTGATATCTATGAAAATCGAAAAATTGACTGTATTCACACTTGGTTATTTTTAATATTTATTGCCATCGACTCGAAACACCTCAGCAATCAATGGCTTTTGCCCCATGACCTGTTTCTGGCTACAAAGTCAAGTGTGTAGCAGGGGAAATCTGTCCCCCCTCTATACCTCCCCAGTGAGATTTGTGATCCAGGAGCTCTAATTGAAAATAAATAGCTCACCAGGTACTCCTGTAGCAATCTGATGGACTGGAAAGTCAAGCCACAGACGACAACATCATCGAGGCCGTTTCGTCTCGTTGCCTTCTGGATGTGCGGCGAGATTAATTAACCTAATTAAACTTTGGTAAAAGCATATGGGAACACGGGCGACTTCCAGTCCTGACAATCAAGCGTGCAATAATTATTACATTGATTAGTAAAACCGAGCACTAAAAGCCTTTTTTAATCGTGCCACTTTTTTCTTTTCTTTTCCATTTCTTTTTTGCATATTGCTGGATTACTTCAGAAACGCAAGCTTTTTACTCAGAGCGCTGCATGTTTGACATGCCAGCAACCCACCCACAGCGAGAGAGAATGAAAAATTCACTTAACTCCTCACATTCACTTTGGCCCTTTCATCATCGAGCTTTGTGATCGTAATTTCGAGCACCAGTTCTTTCGATTTGCATTTGTTTGAAAGTCTGCTGGTGTAGCAGCAACGCTTAGAACGTGCACGCCGAACACGCTGATGCGCTACACGCCGTATCGGGGGGGCGTTTATGTGCTATGAGCGGCTTTTCGTGTTTTTGAGACTTTTAAGTTAAAATAACAGAATACATTTTTAAGAAACGCCATTTCTTTTTTCGACACTTCGCCAGTTCGCCTATGACGACCTGCTTCACTTTGCTCGGTGCTGAAATGCTTATGAACGTGCTAAATATGCACAGGAATGACCACGTTTGGATCCCATGATCGCGAATGTACGGCCATCTTTGAAACGTTTACGCCGTTCAAACGTTTTATCGCGGATTAGCGTGTCATCACCATAAAGACTTCTGTAGAAATCCGTGGGTTTTGGACTGTCTCTGGACTGGCCCGCAACTTGTGCGCCACCTATCTGTGCTAATTCTTACATATTATGATTAGACCAATTAGAAAACAGGTGATAAAGTTTTCATGAAATTTCACAATATATATTTATGATTATTTATGCACAGGTGTATATTTGCATACAAGGGGTCTATGATCGTGATGCCTCATAAGGATGGTCTTTTTAGAGCACATTCGTCTTGGCCAGATCTACACATCTTATAGTTACATTTGGTGGCTCATCTCATACTCATTGGCTGAACAAGAAGAAAAAGTCCATACTAAATAAAGATGGAACCCTGGGGTTTTATCTGACATTACATTTTGATCTATCTATCTATCTATCTATCTATCTATCTATCTATCTATCTATCTATCTATCTATCTATCTATCTATCTATCTATCTATCTATCTATCTGTCTATCTGTCTGTCTGTCTGTCTGTCTGTCTGTCTGTCTGTCTGTCTCCAGAAGCACATTTGAAAAATCTAGTTGAACATCTTCCCTGAGCATCAAGTGCTTTAGGAAATTCAGGCCTGGGGGTTCTATTTCATCCCAAAGGTGTTCAGTAGGGTTGAGGTCAGAGCTCTATTGCAGGCCACTCAAGATCTTCCACTCCAAATGTTCTACATGTCAATCCATATAACGTAAAGTGTATATTGATGTGTCACCAATGCCAGTGCTACGTTCCATTTTGCACAAAAGTTATGGAGCATAATTGCACACACCTCTTTTTATTTTCAATAATTTCCCCTCGTATACCAGTGTTATCGAAGCAACTGTTAAGCATTTATGGCAGTTTTGGGGTTTGGTTTTTTTTTTGACTCCATGATGTTACAGGTACATGGGTTTAATTCTTCACAACGGTTCTCTCTGGTCAGTCCGCACAGCTCCAGGCGAAATCCCCTTCCTCGCACTGAATAATCTTCTAGCTAGTCTCTTCTCATCCTTTTCTCTCCAAGCTACATTACAATGCTGAATTATTTAAAAGCTTGTTTAGCTCGGACATAATTTATGACCTTCTCTGCTCTTGTTCTATCTCTGTTCATCTCTCTTTTTTTTTCTTCCTTTCACAGTAGTGTAACTAGGCGTTCTGTTACTCCTCTCAAGGCTCTGAGAGCCATCAAAACAGTTAATTAAACAGAGTGCCATCGCTTGTGTGTGATTTGAAAGTGAGCTTTAATTATAAAGACTCAGCACCATATTTCTTGGCACCTTTGCTTAAAAACAAATTGGACGTACAATACATTTTTTTTCAGATTATATGCTGTACAATACAGTATGAAGGAGTCATTAAGAGGGAAAAATATTGTTAGGAAAAATAAAATGCTTCTTTTTATTGTCAATTCACTAATTAAGAAGTTTAATTACGATTATGGCATTTACGAGACACCCTTATCCAGAGCGACTTTCAAATTAGCAGCTATGGGATAAGGGCCTTGCTCAGGGGCCCAGCAATTGCGGATTGATGTGGTTGGAATTTAAACTCAACCTTTTGATCTTATGTCTAATGCCTTAATCACTAACCAACCTCTATCTATCTATCTGTCTGTCTGTCTGTCTAGACTGACTCTGTCTGTCTGTCTGTCTGTCTAGACTGACTCTGTCTGTCTAGACTGACTCTGTCTGTCTAGACTGACTCCGTCTGTCTGTCTAGGCAGTCTGTCAATCTGGACAGTCTGTCAATCTGGACAGTCTGTCTGTCTGTCTGTCTGGACTCTATCTATCTATCTATCTATCTATCTATCTATCTATCTATCTATCTATCTATCTATCTATCTATCTATCTATCTATCTATCTATCTATCTATCTATCTATCTATCTATCTATCTATCTATCTGAATTTATTACATTTATTTCTCACTGTCGGTCGGTCTGTCTGTCTGTTTGAATCTAAATAAATACATTAAATGCATATAGATATAAATGTCCTATTTATATTAAGACTTTTGTGCACTAAAGGTTTGTTATAGAGTTACTCAGAGCGACACGTCAACCATTCATTTGATAGATAAAAATAAATAAATAATGAATCAATAATCAGTAATTAAGTGTCTACATTTCCATGCCCTCATTTCACTATACACTTGAAGGAATCCTCTATCGATTTGATGTAATCGCATTTGAACCCTGAATTGAAAACTCTGCACTAAACACTGGGAACGGGTGATGAAATAATATACACAAGCAGTGTTCACTGCAAACCAATGCACTTATCTATTTATCTAAAAAGGTAACGAGTTGTTCTTATGAAATACAAATCAGTATTGTTCCTGGGACTCTAACCTTCAGACGGTGGCACTTGCAGCATTTGACTCAGTGGAAGTGCCGCATCATTACAGTTTGAGAACATTTGACCGTAAGTTTTAGTCCATTTTGAACATCTCATTTGCTGGTATTATAATCTCCAGTCCTCTGGGAAGATGTTCCACTAGATATTGGGGAGATTTGTGCATATTGAGCCACAAGGCTGTAAGTAAAGTCAGGTACTAACGTCTATCTGTCTATATATCAATCAATCTATCCATTAATTTATCCATCCATCCATCGACACACCCACCAAACCATCCATCCAACCAACCCACCCATTAATCTATCCACTTACCCATCTATAATTGCATGCTCTATCTATCTATCTATCTATCTATCTATCTATCTATCTATCTATCTATCTATCTATCTATCTATCTATCTGTCTGTCTGTCTGTCTGTCTGTCTGTCTGTCTGTCTGTCTGTCTGTAATCATTTGTCTGTCTGTTAAATTATCTATCTGTCCGTCCGTCCGTCCGTCCATTCATCCATCCATCCATCCAATCAATCAGTGGTCTGTCTGTCTGTCTGTCTGTTAAATCATTTTCCGTCTGTCTGTCTGTCTGTCTGTTAAATTATCCATCTATCTATCTATCTATCTATCTATCTATCTATCTATCTATCTATCTATCTATCTATCTATCTGTCTGTCTGTCTGTCTGTCTGTCTGTCTGTCTGTCTGTCTGTCTGTCCACAAATCTGTCCATTCATCCATCCATAATTGCCTGATTGTTCTTCTATCTATTTAGCGGTTTCATCCATCCATCCGTTCATCCATCCACTCGCAAGCTTGTTCCCATTTGCGTCATTTTCAGTATCACAGATGTGCTTCCAGAATCTTGGAGGTCTGCAGAGGTTAAATCACTTGCCCAGGGGGTCGGAAAGTAAGTCATCCCATCAGTGAGGTAATGATTGCGAAAGGATTGTACGTCCTGTCACCTTAACGGGCAGAAAATTAGCTCCCGCTTTCTCCGTTTAGACACACACACACACACACATACACACACTCACACACTCGCACACACACACACGGTAATTGATAGCCCTGAGAACCTTCGGCGCATTACCATAAAGGGTTCGTACCGAAGACTGGATATTAGTATTTGGTTATGAAATGCAAATGAGGCGATGCAATATAGATGGGTGATATTGATGAATAGAAATAATTGACCAAGAGTAGATATCAGAGGAATACGTCTAGATTCATATCGAAGCGCCTTTTTTTCCCCAATTGTGCGTTCATTTTCAAAATGAGAAGATGTGACTGATGATGACCTTGGTGCTGCTGCTTTTTTTCCCAAACACTTAGAGGTTTAATATCCAAAAAAAAAAAAAAAAAAAAAATCTGATCTGTTTGAAATTTTATTAAAAAGTAAAAGAGTCATTTTGGTTTGTAGGTTATACATGATTTGTACAATAAAGGCATTGGGGAATAATCGGCATAGGAGTTAAAAGTGCGAAGAAGGTCTTGCGGTGATGATCCTGTAATGCTTAACCTTTTATCTCTAGCCAATAGTATGCAATAAACCCATAATCATAAATATCGAATAAGTATCTGAAGCTCAATTGGAAATGTAATCGTTCATCAGAGCAGGCTGCTGGAATGAGCCTGGGCTCGTGACATTCTCCATCGTTTAATCCGCATCTAGAGCTTATTGGATCTTCCTGCCTCTTTCAATTCAACATTTTTTCAACTAAGAGACCCAAACCTTGTTTTGGGGCATGAAGCCGGCTGGTTTGCTTTACATGGGTTGGAGTGGAAGACCTTGATTGGCCTGCTCTAGAGCTCTGACCTCAATTCTATGGGATGATTAGGAACTGCACCCTCCTCGTTTCAGCTCCTACATCGGTACCCAGCTTTACATTGCGTCTCGTTTTTGTGGCATTTATCAGATGCACTTATCCAAAGCGATTACATTTATCTAATTTATCCATCTGAGCAGCTTGGGTTAAGGGCCTTGCTCTGGGGACATGGAGTGGGAGTTTGGACAGATTTGGATTTAAAATCATGACCTTTCGAATGCAAAGTCAAATGCCATACCCACAATTGTATGCCATTTATGGCGGTTGAGGGTTAAGGGCCTTGCTCAAGGGCCCAGCAGTGGGCGCTTGGTGGAGCAGGGATTTGAACTCACAACCTTCCGATGCCTTAAGCACAGAGCTACCGCCTCCCTTTAATCTTTTACTAATTCCGTGTCCTTACATTGCATGATGGTTCTCCTTCAACTTTCAACAAGTATCTCCACTCCAAACTCTGGACGAAAAGCTGCTTGATGGCACGTTAAAGCCCGACTCCGTTTTCACACGTACGTCCGTTTTCCTTGTGGTTTATTTCAAGGCTGCAGTTTGAGTTGGTGCTATGGGACATGCTTCTGTAGCTCTTGACGGCAGAGCAGTAAAGAGAGTGGAATGGACTAACTGTTGCATGAAAGCACATAACAGCCCTGTTGGGGTAAGTGCTCGCAGAGAACCTGTTATGGCGGTTGTTTGCGCTATTATAGGTCATAGGGTATAGGTCGCTAGTCTGGCTGTAAAGAGAAAACAGACAAAAAAAACCCAAAGAGGGACAAATTAGGACTTTTGAAGCTCCAGGAACCAGTGTTACAAGGAATCGTGTTTTTTATCGAGAGACCGTTTGCCGTTCTAGATATTACATAAAGAAGAATGTTTTGTCATTTTAAAGCCTGCAGGTCTAGCTTATGATGTGCTCATTGTTTGAACTGAGTAGAACTTGTAAATAGAAGTTAAGAATGAAGCTGCTCCTGAAAAAAAGAAAGGACTATTTATATTTCTTCAATCCATGATGGCCTTTGGAGTTGTTAAGTACCTAAACTAAATTTTTCTAGCTTATGTATGTAGGATTTTAGCCTCAACTAAACTCTACAAACCAGAAATGCAAAAAACTGCTAAAACTAAAAAGCGGTGTGTCTGCTGTTTGTCTTCGCCTGAACATTTCAAGTTGAATT
Source organism: Silurus meridionalis (assembly GCF_014805685.1). NCBI lineage: Eukaryota > Metazoa > Chordata > Actinopteri > Siluriformes > Siluridae > Silurus > Silurus meridionalis. The sequence goes on from NC_060892.1 coordinate 25,034,375, forward strand.
TTATTTTTATTTTTTTTGCAATTTTCTAAAACCTGGCAACCCTTTTATTCAAAACTCGTCGTGGCTTTCTCGATTTAATGTGAAATTTTTTTTTAATGTGAGTTGTTTTGTTGGCTGGAAACGTTGTCGCGTTCTCGCAACAGCGAAGCTACAAACTGCTCGTTTATCCGTGTCAAATTTTAAAAATATCCCTAGTATTCCTAGTTTTCGAACCTCTCGCAACGGCGCTGCAATAAAGACTTCTCTGCACGTGGAATTTTTTTCTGTGATACCGGGTTGTTCCAAATAGACACACTGGCACCGCTTGAAAACCGAAATGATAAACTATCATGGAACAATTTAGTCAAGAATCGATATGGCAGCTTGTCAAGTGGAGGGAAAGAAAAGGGTGATGACACTGAACTGAAATTTTCTATGAAGATTCCCAGAGTATATAATTTCCACAAAACAATGCAATCAGAAGGAGAAAAAGAGAAATGGCAACAGAACGTGGCAGGAAGTACTTCTTGCTTGAAGAAGCGAAACAATTCGATATCAACAAGATCTATCTTGGACAATAAAAGCATTAAATGGTATCTTGTGAGCAATACGGTGGTGTAAAAGTGTTGGCCCCCTTCCTGATTTCTTACTTGTTTGCATGTTTGTCACACTTTAATGTTTTAGATCATCAAACTATTTTCAATTTTAGTAAAAGATAACACAAGTGAACACAACATGCAGAACAAAACTACATGGCCCTGTGTGAAAAAGTGTTTGACCCCCTGTTAAAACTGGTTTATCACACCCGAGATCAATTTCTCTAGCCACACCCCCAGGCCTGATTACTGCCACACCTGTTCACAATCAAGAAATCTCTTAAATAGGACCTGCCTGACAAAGTGAAGTGGACCAACAGATCCTCAAAAGCTACACATCATTCCGAGATCCAAATAAATTCAGAAACAAATGAGAAGAAAGTCATTGAGATCTATCAGTCTGGAAAAAGTTAAAAAGCCATTTCTAAAGCTTTGGGACTCCAGAGAACCGCATTATTCACAAATGGCAAAAAACATGGAACAGTGGAGAACCTTCCCAGGAGTGGCCAGCCGACCAAAATTACCCCAAAAGCACAGCGATGACTCCTCCACGACTGGTGTTGATGATCCTCCACTATCATCAACTCCATCTTTATCATTTCCATCTGCATCAATACTCGCTTTATAATCAACACAGTCCATCACCAACATCAACACCATCTTCATCATTTCCATCTGCATCAACACTAGCTTCAAAATCAACAGTCCATCACCATCATCTAAATCAAGACCATCTTCATCATTTCCATCTGCATCAACACTAGCTTCATGATCAACACAGTCCATCACCAACATCTTCATCACCATTTCCATTTTCAACTTCATTTCCCTCAACTGACATGATCTTCAACACCATCTTAATAATGAACATGGACCATCAACTTCGGGTTATAAGTTGTCGTCTTCGGTCGCGTGTCCTGCGGAAGCGGAAATCGAAGCTCCTAAACCGAGAGCTGAATGCAATAATAAGCTGTGATGGCGTCTCCTTTTCCCGTTTGTCTCTCGCCGATGTTGGTGGCGGGAAAACGGAATAAAAAAAATTAAAAAATTTCTTCTCTGGGATTCTTCCGTCCAAATACCCGGAACACCAGCCTCCATACTGTGGTGTATTCTGGCCTTATAACCCGAACCCTGACCACATGTGAGATCATCCTGACTCCAGGCAGACGAAGAAAGAACGCAGCTTTCAAACATGTTCCTTTTGAAGCGCGGAAACGCAGATCCTTGAACACTGACATGGAGGTATTGAAGAGTGCAACCTTGCAAAGTTTTTTTTTTTTCCCAGTATATTTTTCTTCAAAAAGATGGCTGAAGGTCAAACGGTCTTTTGTGTGGTCTTCAAAAAAAAAAAATCCAACCTTGTACAATCTATATGGCATTCTTCTTATAATTATAATCATAATCATAATAATGATTTTTTCAGCCTGAATAATATCTTTTATACTTCATAGACAACAACAGCAGATGCCTCCTGCTGAAGAAATCACTTGACTCGTCTTGAACTTTCCCAGCACCGCACAGACCTTCAGATTCCACGGAGAAAAAAAAAGCGTCAATCGGATCGCGTTATTTGGCGACCCGCCAGAACTTCACCTCGCGTTTGAATTTTGACGGAAAAGCCGCAAGAAAGAAATTCAAAGGACCGCCAGGCGACGATGATCTCATCGAAAACGACAGCGAATCAAATGCATTAGATACGTTATTTGATCTTTCGATCTACAAAACAACGTTTTTCAAAATAAATAAATAAATAAACTCGTAGCCACCATGACACGCTAATTGGTATGTCCGAGATCTCCGGTCCCTCTTAAGATCTGTCTTGTGCACTTAAATCGTGAAATGTATATTATTTTTATTTTATTATTATTCTTTTTTTGGAGTTCATTTAGACAATGGAGCGTTTAAAGAAAGGCTGCGATTTCTATCGACGTGAATGGGACGGATGCAAAGAGACCTGTTTTCTTTTTTTTTCTTTTTTTTGTCCCTGTTATGCTTGGTAATGGCGCCAATAAATTTGGAATGTGTGCATGTGAGAAGACAATAACACCCACACGGCGGATCGTGCTGCAGGGAGTAAACAGTTCGTTCTGGGCAGCCTTTAAGCTCGATTTTAAGCCAATGGCTTCTGAGTGTGTTGGAAAATGATTAACAGTTTCATTGAAGAAGGAACATATGGTGGCGGAAAAAAAAAAAACGGAGAAATGACGGCGTGTTCATTCATCGGTTAATGTCTGGTATAATTCTTCCAGTGGATTGTTTTATATACATACAGAACACACGCGTACATAATTTACCCTGGATGACATTACTATCTATCTATCTATCTATCTATCTATCTATCTATCTATCTATCTATCTATCTATCTATCTATCTATCTATCTATCTATCTATCTATCTATCTCTCTATCTATCTATCTCTATCTATCTATGTAGACAGGCTGTTTATCCATTTAGACTGTCTGTCTGTCCGTCCGTCTGTCTGTCTGTCTGTCTATCTAGACAGGCTGTCTATCCATTTAGACTGTCTGTCTGTCCACTTGCATATCTATCTATCTATCTATCTATCTATCTATCTATCTATCTATCTATCTATCTATCTATCTATCTATCTATCTATCTATCTATCATCTATCTATCTAAAGTGATCTACAAAGTCATCTATCTATCTAAAGTGATCTACAAAGTCATCTATCTATCTAGACAGGCTGTTTATCCATTTAGACTGTCTGTCTGTCTATCTAGACAGACTGTCTATCCATTTAGACTGTCTGTCTGTCCGTCCGTCTGTCTGTCCACTTGCATATCTATCTATCTATCTATCTATCTATCTATCTATCTATCTATCTATCTATCTATCTATCTATCTATCTATCTATCTATCTATCTATCTATCTATCTATCTAGACAGGCTGTCTATCCATTTAGACTGTCTGTCTGTCTGTCTGTCTGTCTGTCTGTCTGTCCACTTGCATATCTATCTATCTATCTATCTATCTATCTATCTATCTATCTATCTATCTATCTATCTATCTATCTATCTATCTATCTATGTAGACAGGCTGTTTATCCATTTAGTCTGTCTGTCTGTCTGTCTGTCCACTTGCATATCTATCTATCTATCTATCTATCTATCTATCTATCTATCTATCTATCTATCTATCTATCTATCTATCTATCTATCTATCTAAAGTGATCTACAAAGTCATCTATAATTCACATTCAGATACTTTTGCCTGTGTGTGTGTGTGTGTGTGTGTGTGTGTGTGTGTGTGTGTGTGTGTGTGTGTGTGTGTTTGGATCTGGCACTTTTGAATCCTACTAAATAGCTCCAGAGGCAAAGAGCATGACTGCAGTTGAGAACTCAGTATCTGCCATGTTTGTCTTTTTTTCTTGACGCCAACCTTCCAAGGCCCTGGATTAGCAAGAAAAGGAGCTTCCATGTGGTCAGACAGAAGAAACACCATCTAATCTGTGATCGCTCTGTGTGTTTATGCCCACTCTTGTCATGGAAATCTATCCAGCAAAGCCCACTCAATACCTTCACGATTTCAATAAAACATCGACATGGCTGAAAGAATCTAAATTATTCATCAGGATGACCTCTCGGTCTTCAGATGCACATTTATTCCAGACATTTCGAGAAGGAATAATGGGGTCTTGTGTGTGTGTGTGTGTGTGTGGGTTCCTGTTATTCACACCACCGTATTATTTCTGCATCTGGAGTGGACGGTGGGATTGTGTTAGCGGCTGATGCTTAGGAGTGACAGGCAGTGACTTCCTAGGGACTACTTAGGGATTAAATAGGTGGAACATAAAGGTGCCTGTGTTAAAAATAAAGCTGTTTGACTGAGAAAAACAGGCAGTTGTGAACATTTGAGGAGACGGGAACAAGTGTGCAAGGGAAGGTGGAGAGCCAGGATGGAGAACAGAGCCTTCATGCAGGCTTTAGTTGTGAAAAAGAGAGAGAGAGATGCTCAAAATGACATGAACAGGAGGAATAAAACTTGCTACCAAAGAGGTAACAGCTAGCATGACGTCCTGGTTTGTCCTAGTCTTTGACTTGCTACTAGTACTGGTCTTTGACTCTGCTAGTCTTGATCTTTGACTTGACTATGTCTGGCCTTTGACTTGGCACTAGTCTTGGTCTCTGTCTTTGCTAGTCTTAGTCCTTGATTTGACACTAATATTGTTTTTTGACTTGGCTACTCCTTATTTTTGACTTGGCAAGTCCTGATCATTGACTTGGCTAATCCATTATTCAACTTGCTAATAGTATTGGTCTTTGACTCTGCTAGCCCTGGTCTTTGACTTAGCACTATTACTGATCTTTGGCTTTGCTAGTTTTAGTCTTTGATTTGGCAAGTCCTTGTCTTTGACATGGCTAGTACTGGTCTTTGTGTTGGCACTAGTCTTGGTCTTTGACTTGCCATTAGTATTGATCTTTGACTTGGCACTAATCTTGGTTTTTGCCTTGGTTAGACTTGGTTAGCCCTGGTTTTGACTTAGCTAGTCCTGTTCTTTGACTTGGCACTAATCTTGGTCTTTGACTTGGAACTAGTCTTTACTTTGACTTGGAACTAATCTTGTTTTTTTATTTGACTAGTCCTGTTCTTTGACTTGGCACTAATCTTGGTCTTTGACTTGTCAATAATCTTGGTCTTTGACTTGACACTAGCCCTGGTCTTTGCTGTGACTAACCCTTGTTTGTTGTTAGTGACTTCTTTAAATTTATTAGTTCATGCATTTTTTTAGTTCTCCTTGTTGTAGTAAATCAAATGTAAATCAGCCAAGATTTGAAGAGTCTTTTTACTCTTTATTTCTCTCTATGCCCCACGACACCATGTATCAGACTATAGAAAGTGCAAATACGTTATACAACAGACAGTAAATTCATACACAACGCAATGCATGTCAACAAGATCAAACAACTAAAAAGTGTTCAATGCGAAAAAGCAGTGCAAACAAATATCTGCAAATTACTGACTGTCAAGAAAAGTGTAGCAGCAATATTGAGTAAAGAGTCCATCTATAATACCCAAGTGAAGTAATTCACTGAATAATAAATGAGACTTGAGCATAAAATGTTTTCAGTATGTGAAGTCTTTAGGCTAAGCATCTGAGGCCATCCTGAGCAGCAGCATTCGATTTTCAGGGGCTGAAGGTTCAGAACAGGAGTAAAGAATCAAAATACATCAGGTAGACCGGACCAGAGGGCAGATCAAATCAGGATCATGCATGATCTCACCAGGCTGTAGGAGTAACGTGTAGCTTGAAAGAAAGAGAAAGGAAAAAACAAAGAGAACCTGGATTATAAGTTATGTTCTTGTGGAGGTTTAAGGAGAAGTCTTGATAATATTACGGTCTGATTATTATTTGATTGAGTTTTGATTTTTTTGTCTCGACCTTCTAAAGACATGGCCGTCAACTTGATCTTTGCTCAGCTAGTCCTGGTCTTGTCTCAACCAACTTGAGACATGGCCTTGATATGATCTTTGCTAGTTTTGGTTTTTGATTCAGCTAGTTCTGGTCTTGTGTCAACCAACTTAAGACATAGCCTTGACTTGGTTTTTGCTGGTCAGGTCTTTGTATACTGAAATTCTTTGTCTTTGACTCAGCTAGTCCTTGTCTTTCACTTGGATATTCCTAGTCTTTGACTTGGCTAGTCGGCATCTTTTTACTCAACTAGTTCTAGTCTTGTCTAAACCAACGTATGACATGGCCTTGACTGGATCTCGGCTAGTCCTGCTCTTTTAACGGCTAGTCCTGCTCTTTGAACAGCTAGTCCTGCTCTTTAACTCGGCTAGTCCTGCTCTCTTTTACACTGCTAGTCCTGCTCTTTGACTCGGCTAGTCCTGCTCTCTTTCACACGGCTAGTCCTGCTCTCTTTCACACGGCAAGTCCTGCTCTCTTTTACACGGCTAGTCCTGCTCTTTGAACGGCTAGTACTGGGCTTGGTTTGAGAGACCACTTGTAGGTTATATATAGGGGCAGCAGCATCCAAATCTCCCAGTTAAAACTCATGAACATTCTAGATCTCAGATTTTCCTAATAAAAAGCTATACACAGATTGTTTTTCTCCAAAAATTTGTGTCTGTATCTGCCTTAATTTGCTTGTCGAGTCTTGTTTGTTCTATGTGTGTCCTGTAAAGAAGAAAAAAACCACTTTTTTTTTAATAACCAATTGTATGTGTCTACATCAAATCCTGAACTACATGATGCTTCAAATCAATATGTAGCTGTAAATCATAAGCACATTAACCCGCCCACCAGAACCGCCCACCAGCCCACAGTGATGGATAGTAATCGAGTTATTATGAGTAATCTGCAGCCACAGCTTTCATTTATCCTGTTAAATCATAGTATTAGCGACAGATTTTCCAAACAATAACAAAAACAATTGTTAGCGTGACCAGAGGAAAAGCAACACTGGGTCTGACTAAAGGTGGACATTATTACTCTTGCATCTACATCTCCTAGACTACGAGGTGCTATCGAAAAATTATAAAACGAGCTCTGTTTAGGAGGGTGGGCGTTAGGCTAGGAACCTGACCCCCTATTTGCATGTTATACAGTCGTAATAAAGCATTTCGCTGCGTGTATGAATGTGTATGTGACACATTACATTTGATTTGGCAGAAAGAATCATGTTTAGATGATATCACTGGAAATATCATTTGTATCTCCACTCTATACTCCAGCACATATCCTGGTCCCTGGTGGTCTAATGATCCAGAGCGACTTAACCAAGCAGTTGACTGTTTAGGGGCTTTATAAGCACCCAGCAGTGGTAGTTTGGTTTTAGGGGTACTGGGTATTTGGACCAGCGCCTTAACCTCCTCTAAAACGAGCGTTTGTGAACGATCTCCTCTTTTGCACAAAATGTCCCTGAAATGTATAGAAAAGAAAACCCGTGGTATTCATCAGCACAAACAGGAAGAGACGACATATACAGTATATATACACTGTATAAAGAAAGAAAATTGAGAGCCAAAACGACAAACACTGTATCACCGACCACTGCGATGTAGCTCTAAATTAAAAGTTCCTCTGCATGAGGAAATGTATAAAACATGAGCTGGGAAAAAAAAAAAAAAAAAAAAGGTGGCGTGGTTTCCTCTGAACGTCACGTTACGAGTCCGGGGTGAAATTCAGCTGTGAGCCGCTTTGATTCTACTGTCTGAAGCTTGTTTACTACTGTAGCTGATGGAGGAGGAAACCAAACAAATAAATCAGAAACCTGCAGTTGGAACAGGAGATAAAGGAGAGAGAGAGATGGGAAGATAGAGAAAGAGAGAGAGAGAGAGAAAAACACCTCGGGGCGTCCATCCTGTTTACCTGCTCCTGCTATTATTTTAAGCCTGAAGTCAGAGAAAAATAAATGCGAAATGCAAGCAGGAAAAAATCATCGTATTGAATATTAAACGGCGAAGGAGGATCGAATTACGAAAGCTTTCCATCACGCTCGATTTCGGATCGCTGAGACGCCGTGCGCGAATCTTTACATAAAATAAAATAGATTACCTTTAGTCGATTTCAAATGAGTGGCCCAGACTCAGGCCGGGGGACCGTAAAGTAATAAAGCTGGAAAAGAGGCTTTTCTGTACAACAGGCCGTTTTAGATCTGCAGCGTACAGTATTGTAGCCATGTAACCGCTCGTCATCTGCCCGTGTCTTTCTTGAAATTAATCGATGGACCGATGCAATTTTTGTATTTTTTATTTAAGAAGTTATTGTCAGCCATGTCATATTGAAAAATGACAAATGAACCAAACGAACTCAAAAGAAGCTTCGTTCTTTTTTGACAAACCAGTTTCGAAGGAACGAGGCACTAAAATCTGCCGATCTTCCCATCACTGATGTCCAAGGAACCATAATTTGTAGTTCCATCACGCAGTAATATTTAAATAAGACTTTGTAAATAGTGGTGGATTCTGATTGATCATTTTACTCCATGTTTAGACACTGGCTTCACATCTAAGTGGCTTGTCTTGAAGAAGTAAATTCTGTCAATGCATTTGGAAAACTACCTAAGTTTTATCGTACGATGACAATAATTTAAAAATTTCAAATATCGCCTGATATATCGGCAACATTGATTTATTGGTCGACCGCTTTATGCAAAAAAAAAAAGTGTTGGGACGTGTTTTCCAGCCATATATGGTTCTTCTTAAAACTTCTACCACAGTTGTCTTTGGCTGTGTTGGAATTTTATTTTCCCTTCACTTGGACTACAAGATCCGAACCTGTTCCAAGCACAGCACATACGGTTTGCATGAGTTGGAAGATGTGGAAGATCTTGAGTGGCTTGCTGTAGAACCCCAGGCTTCCTCACAATCACTTCATTCTGTAATAGTACATGACCTCACTAACACCCTTGTGTCTAAGGGTAGAGTAGTACATCTTCAGGTTATTTTCAGAGCAAATAGGGACCGAGTTCAGAAAGCACACGCCAACAAGTCAGGTATGATTGTTTAATAATAGAAATTTGATCGTGTTAGCTTCAAAATGCTAGTATTTACTCCACGCCAATAAAAGATGGTATCATGGAATAGTTCATTTGAATCACTAAGTAGTGACTATAGTTTTATGAAGCGAAGCGAATGGTCTCAAGTGCTTGAAACGCGAGATGTTAACAAGGAAACCGTAACCCGAGGCACGTGAAAGACGGCACCATGTGAGAAAAAGGCGAGACTTTATCCGAGTGATAATTAGCTGAGAATGGGATTCAGACGCATGTGCTATGAAACGTGGAGGTGCTGTAGTTGATGTGGGACCGAAGTTCATAGTAAATAAAACATAATTGGAAAGAGCTTATTTTGTTTTTTCTCACACTAAGAATTTTTCTTTCTTTAAATGATAGATAATAAATAAAAGAAAGAACGAAAAAATAAACTTTTGTTGCGCATTTTTATAAAGAAATATCATTGCACAGAAAAAACAGAAATAAATAAGTAAAAAGGTGGCGCAATACCACTTTTTACTTATTTATATCTGTATATTTTTGTGCAATGATACATTGAAAAGCAAACACTGATTTATTGTATACGTTCCTTTTGTTCATATTCGAGAAACTGGAATGGAATAACGAGTGGATGAAATTGGGCATTTTTGGCTCTAACAGAAGATCTTGTGGAAGATGAAGAACAGGAGAGAAGATGTTAGGACGCTCCGTCACCCCTGCAGTCAAACATGGAGGTTGTTTCTGATTGTTTTGGCACCTTCGGGAAAGTGAAAGGAATCCTGAACCAACATTGCTTGCAATTCCATACTTCACCACTATGCAATTCTGATCATTGGAATCAGCGTTACTAAGACGAAGTGTTATTTAGGGATCATCATAGCACCCCTGCCCCGGTCACTGCACCTAAATCCTATTGAACTGCTCTGGGACGTGAACTAATCTCGTGAAAACTAGTAAGGAAAATCTTCGGCACGTTTTCCAAAAGTCCTGGCAAAGTATTTCAGCTGAATGTTTTATTAGCAACAAAGTGGCCACATGCTAAATGGTTATTTATGCTAAGGAAGGATTTTTTCAATGGAAATAAAGTTGTACATTTTAAATATTTGTTTGCTTAAAGTAAATCTCAATACCATAGACTAGACAAAATCAAAACCTAGTTTCGTAAACACCCATATAAATAAATAACCGTGTTGTGCAAATTCGCTAATTCGTTTGCAATCTAAGCGGAAGGTAAACGATCAAAGGCCACGGCAGATTTTCGCGAATTTGCGATCACCTGAGATACGCAACGAAGGAAATAAAGCGAGAAAAAAATCTCGGCGGCTAAAGGTCTTCCCGTAATAAGCGCAGAGAAAGATTTGAGATATGCATAAAACAAAATATCGATCATCTGACAGCAGTACAGCGTGGTTCACTTGACATTTAGACATGTATACAATATTGATTTACAGTTCAATATTATTTCCCTCAACTACTTTCAAACATAAGTGCTCACCTGTCAAATCAATAGTTATTTTAGAAGGAGAAACACCTGAGTCCGAGAAGAAAATCTTTTTATTTATTGAATTTTTTTAATGCTTTTATATTCGGAGCAGAATAGTTTAATATCCTTAGAATTGAGGAAATTATCATCAAACCTTACGTTCGGATTCCTTGGAGTAATTATTCGAATAAAAGAAAGAAAAACATGAAATATTGACGGTATCGCAATAAATTCTAGGTGTGTGCAAACATCAATACTTTATCACCAAGGTTCCTTTTTTTTCCCGCATCAAGCAATCGATCGAGTCAGTCATCCGGACTGAGTGGGGGGGGGGAAACAAACAAACAAAAAAATGACCGTCTAAATAAACAGCTCAACAAGTGAGTAATAAAAATACGATCTTGTGGTAGGGTTTGGACTTGCACATCGACACAGGGGAATTTGCATGTATATAGAAAACTGCTGAAGCTGTGCAACGTGAAAGGTGGAGATGCTGGAGGACGTTGATACGCTGCTAATCCGCAACGTGTATGAATTTGAGCGCGTTTCATATAGCAGAGCGCTAGATTTAACTTGGGGCTCGTCGATAGATACCTTTTTTTCACGCTAATGGTGCGTGAAAGGTCACTGATTTCTAGCTGTCGAATGCAATAACAGTCTTTTTTATTTTACACAAGTTTGGAAAATTTGTTTATTGCATTTGGAGGAACATGCTGACCAAATTTGATCCAAGTGCTACCAACACAGTAGCGCCACCACTGGGTCATAATTTGAGAATACGTTCATGGTGGTAACTATGAGGTTGTTTGTCCTTGATTTTGTCTAAGATTCTTGCCAGTAAAATATCTTAAGAATGATCAGTTTAATGTTTGTAGGATTGATTAGGAATCACTACTGTGCCAAATGATAAAAAATTTGAACTTCTTCTTCTTCTTCTTCTTCTTCTTCTTCCTAGACTGCTTTTGGCAGACCATAGAACCATCTAACGAAAAGTTATGAAATTTGGCACACTGATTGGGAAGAGTCTAAGGAACATCCTCACCAAAACTGAGCCAAGTGCTACTAACACAGTAGCGCCACCACTGGGCCATATTTGGAAGGATATTTTACGGTCCATCAACTTGACTGTTTGTACTCAATTCCGTCTGAGCTTCTCATCAGTGCGATATCTGATATATGAGTGGTTAAATAATCGGAAGACTCAAATTGACGCAAACAAATAAGTCAATTTTGGCATTGATCTATCTTTTCTTCTTGTTGTTTTCCCGGCTAGACAGTCTATGAAGAACCAGCTGGTAAAAAATCAATGCTTTATATTGGTATACATTTGTTTAATTTATATAGTGATTATATAGCGATACTATAGTTTATATAGTGATATAGTGATACAGAGTACGGCATGTAGTAAAATGCTTTTTAGGACTGTACATGTAGAATGAAAAACATGAAAAATAGCAATATAATATAGCTAAAAAAATAATAAAGTACTATAAAAATGTATAAAAGTATGTTAAATATAGCCTAACTGAAGTATGAAAATTAAGGTTAAGAATAATATAAAAAATACACACACTATAATAATAATAATAATAATAATAATAATAATAATAATAATAATAATAATAATTAAATTAAATGGGGGCCAAACACTGCAAATGGACAATAACCATACTGTTATTTTACATTTTAAATTTACTTAAATATAAATATTATTATTATTACTATTATTCACTGTCATCATCATTGACTTATACATGTCATTAATGTTTTGCCAGCAACACAGGTAGACAAATTAGCAACGTAGGATTCGACTTGTTGGGCACAGAGGCAATGCCAGTTCAGTTCAGTTGGATTTTAACAGTGGACATTGTCCCAGAGGAGCTTTACAGATATAAACAAATGACAAATAAATTAATTAAGAGCCTTTTCACCGCTGGCGTTTATTCCTTCTCCTTTCTTTATTTTTAAACGGCGCTTTTGGCGTCGCATTATCACTTCGATCATAATAAAGCGGTTTCGCCTTCAACACTTCCAGTACTGTCTGGGTGTCGGTCCATGGCTATTTTATTCTAATTAGTTTTTTCCCGTTAATGCGCAGGCTGTTTCGTATTCGCATGTTCGGTCTGATCTCTTTTATGTCGGGAAAAATGCATAATGCATGTATCAAACGGAATACTGAAAGACATTGGGAAAAGAAGCTCAGGACCATTATTCATATTCTGTGGCCTCGGGACATAATATAGCATTTGAGATCTAAAAGTGATGATGAGAGTAAGAGAAGAACTTTGCACCCGATCGATCAAGAGTAATCTTGTTGCGGAGAAGTTCTAATATGTTTTCTTATGATTGCATGTGCTGAAGAGGGATTGAGCATCCCACTACTGTCTATATTGCATATCAAATGTTTAGGAAATGGTTCGAGTAGGCTGCCAACTGTAAAAGTTCAGAGGCCTATCAAACCATCCTTTAAAAAAAAAAAAAAAAGAAAAAAAAAAAAGAAATCCATTTTCTATTGCCATTAAACTCACTCATCCAATGGGCGAGCGACTCCGTTGAGTGTTTACTTTTTCCCTAAAGCCCTTCATCCCCATCCCTCTTCTCTGCCTCGTTTGTTATGTTACCAAGGGCGTATTTATTTAAGCCAAGATTTCTCATAAGCTGAGGTGTACTCGGGGGACAGAGAAGGTGAGGAAGACAGAGAGTGCTCATAACTCATTTCATGCCTGTCTCCTCAGCCCTGGAGCCACTCGCAGAGAGAGAGAGAGAGAGAGAGAGAGAGAGAGAGAGAATAGATTGAAGAAGAAGAGTTATGACAGAATACAGGGAGAGAAAAAGAGAAGGGTTCTGAGGATAACATTGAGCTGACTGAGTGAGTTAGGAGGTGGGTTTGTCTCCAGAAAGGTATCGAAGTGTGAGCCAGCATGCAGGGCTTAGACCTCCGATCCTGTTCTATTCATGAAGCAGGGTTTACCAGTTGTCTCCAGTTAACTTCTATTGAATTTTGAACAAACCTTAGCTTCTAGGCGGTAAAAGGGCATCTTGGAAGAGCAGATACAGTACACAATGGGCTCAGTCCTCTGTGAACTACTTTTTTTTCCACCAGATATTATGCGAAGAGATTTTGTCAAAATGACATTATAAGGGTTTCTGCAGGTTTCACAAAGTAAAAAGTCCATTGAGAATCAAATTTGAAACATCAAAAAACATCAAAAACACACACAAATTTGTTGTTAGCAACTGGCCTTAAACCAAGTCAGAAAAAATATTTTTTCAAGTCACGTATCGTTAAACTTTCATTTCCCTATAGCTTTAAAAAAAATCTAATTTACGTCTGTGGTATTTGAGATATTCACGGCAAAAACGGAAAGATGATTGGCTGTTGCAAGTTTGTCTCATTTGCAGTCGTAATCCAGCGAATTATATTTGGACTAGCGAAACAAAGAACGACGCCACATTTGAGTGAACATTAGAGGCAGCGAGACCTGGACATCAGAAAATTAAGACTAGATTTATGATTAATTGGCTGATTAACAATTTTGGGTAGAATCTCGGGTTTTAGCCCACCTTAACATTGGGGGAGTCGAGCACAAAAAAAGGGTCCTACACCAAGTTCTTAAAACCTTTACAGTCGAATAGACCCTTGTGGTATCACATTGTATATCATCCTGTAAGAAAAGCGCCTGTAATTACCTCTTATTGATACTTGGGGGTGTAAGAATATTTCGATACCCCTGAGTGTTGCGATATTTTGTTTGCCGATACTGTATCGATTCCCAAAAAACGCAATATCGATGTATTAGATTCATGGCAGTTGTTTTGTTTTGAGTTTATATCCAGACTGCTAGATAGATAGCAGTCTATTTATCTCTGAACTTAAACAGTGACAGGATGTACAGTTAATAGAACCTCCTGTATCCTGGGGGCTGTAAAAGCGATTAGGGGTATAACTTCCATCGGAATTTTCCAAACGTACCTTTTTAGGTACAATGATACAAATTGTGTTTGTGTATTGCAAAATGCTTGATGCCAGTCGATCTCTCCCTATCCCTAAAATAACAAGTATCCCAATATACCTACAGTATCGCAAATTATCTTATCGCAACCCCTGGACCGTGATACGCATCATAACGCCAGATTCTTCTAGTAAAAAAGGACTGTTTCATTTTTAGAATGCTTTGCAATTTCAGCAAGAAATTTTTTTTCAAGATGACTTTTGCAAAGAAAGAAGATGCATTTTCAGTTTGTGGTATTTGGAGGCCAGCCATAGTCAGTCCATTTCTGAAATGCCCATAACTCTAGGAAGACTTGGGAGATTAGCACTGCAACTGCCATCATCAAGTCCAAAAGCTAGGCAGATTTCGGGGTTGATTTGCACACGTCAGGCAACGCAAAGTGCTATGCTTCCTGTATGTATATAAAGAAAGACCCACCGGTATTCCACTTAATATCATATATCATGACCAACCACTGGAGGTAATCTGCCAATCAGGACTCTCATAGAGGATCTGTCTGCTAATTAGAGAGACTGTTCTCATGCTAGCTCTGGGCTTTGTCTTGGATGTTGTCGGACATGGCATTCCTGACGAGTAAAAGACTCTAACTTTGAAAAGCGAAGTACACCTGGGATGTTGAAAGGAAGGAAAATTCCGGCTTGTGTCGAACGGAATTTACCCTGGGGATAGAAGCCTGGTGGTGGTAGTACTGTAGTAGTCTGGGGCAGGGGTCTTCAACGTTTTTCAGGTCAAGGACTTTTAGGCAAAAAGATTTACGCTTCAATCATATATTTTCCAATTAAAAGGGACATTTTATTAAGTTGTTTACAGTTGTCTTTTAATAGATTTTTTTTATCTTTTACCATCAGATACATTTATATGAACTTAAAAAGTGAACTGTCAGGAGGAAAATTAAACATTTCCACGAATATCATCTTTAAGTTGAATAGAACTTTAATCCAGTCAATATAATATTTTTTTTTATAAAATATTTTATCTTTAATGTTTTTACACTATAAAAAAAACAAACACATTAATTAGCGTACCCCCTGCAGTATCGCCGTGGACCTCTTGGTTGAAGATCCATGCTCTAGGGCTCTAGCAGCTTGTCAATTAATTTTGTCAATGAATACTAATTCATATAATTATGATTCTGATTGGCTAAATGAAAAGACATTTATGTGATCTCTATTGTATGTATGTAATGATTATGACTATCTAGATTTTGCTTGATTTTTATGTAAGTACTTATAACTTACAGTATGTCGCTATTGGTCGGGAACAATCAACGGTTATGGTAAAGGCGAAGGAGCTTATCAGGTCAATGGGGCCTCTCAGTTCTTAGCGACAACTCAAATGGACAATGTTACAAAGCCAAATAACCGAGGCGTCTCTATCTGTCCGTTTACTTTTATGCAAATGAAAAGTTTAATCTAATCAACGACACTTTCAGACTAATAACAAGAAAAGTAAGAGAATTCATCCAGCAGTCACTCAAAAGCAGTTGCAACAGTTACCCAGAGAAAAAAACAAGAACAGATTGATGGAGGACTTTGAAATTGCAAGTCCATCCGAGCGAACCATGTAACCGTTGGGAATGGAAAAAAAAAGATTTGGCAAGCGGAATGGGCCAAAACTGAACCATAATTTTGCACAAAACTAATTACTGTAGACATGTAAAGCTGCAGTTGCCAGCAACAGTTTGGCAGCAAAGTACTAATGATGGTCATTTGTGGTGAAAAATCGTAATTATATCAAACATTTAACCATATCGTTGTTCACACTCATGGATGCCTATTTTTGGTTAGTTAAAAGACAATACACTGTACGTATCTGCATAAACACAGCTTAGTGGTTAAGGCATTAGTCTTTGGATTCGAAGGTCACGAATTCAAATCTAAACCATAACTAGCTGCCAATCCTGGGCCCCTGAGCAAGGCCCTTAACCCCATTGCTGCTCAGTTGTATGAAGCAGATGGGTTCATTTGTCTTTCTCTTGAGTCTTTCATCTCAGTAATGTGCGTCTTTATAAGGTTTTACTTGCTACCACTTTTGCCTCTTCCATTAGTTCAGAGTTGGAAACATTTTACATTTGATTGCAAGGTTCTGAGTTTAAATCCCAGCTTGCCGGGGCCTTAAACAAGGGCCCTACCTCTTATTAGCTCAGTTGTCTTATTTATACAACCACTTTGGATAAAATGTGTTTGCCAAATGCCCCTAAATGTAAATGTGGTTTTTGCATGAATCTCAATTACAAAAAAAAGGGATAAATATGGCAATATGGCTATTTTTGCTAGCCGCTTTAATTTTTTTAGTAGCTTTAATATATTTATATTTTTTTTTAAAAAGGAAGAAAAACATATGAAGGGTAAAATCCAGCAGGTTTTCTCCGACCACCCCTATCTATTTGGAGAAACATTTTAAATAAAGACACCAGCTTACAGCCATTATGCAAACGTGTAAAGCTCTTTGAAGAGAAGCGACAGAATAAAGGTCTCGGCTCGTGCTTCCCATTAACATCTATTCCGACTGAAAATGCGGCAGCAGTTCCTCAGACGCGATGTGGGTCCAAGCGTCTTAGCGTTGACGCCGGGGCCAGAATTAGCATAACGCGTTCCGGCTTCCAAGCCCGTGCTGATAGATTGAGCTGCCAAACTTCCATCTCCATTTCCGAAACTTTATAACATGGACGGGGTGAAGGGTTTCAAATGCCTATGCACAAAAAAACATCTCATTGATCTTTGCCAGAATTTGCTCAGTTTTAGTAAATCCGATGGTCTGGTCATCGACTGTACTGTAAATCGGCCTTGCCAACCTGCTCTTTATGAAGTGTGTACGGAGCGGATTTATTGATTGATTGATTTATTTTTGGCTCAATCTTCTCAACGTTGCACCGAATCAACAAACTCTGTGCTAACGCTGTTAATCGTGCAACTTGGGCGCAAACTAGGCGAAAAGATAGTGTGGCGAGATGCCTGTTTGTGTGTATGGGTGTATGTGTATGTGAGATGTTGCCAATCATCAAGCCTGAGCCCTGACTTTCTGGAGGAATATGGTGTGTCCGGATACAAGACGCGCACTATGCCAAATTGGTGTTACCGAGGACAGCACAGCCTGAGGACGGGATTTGCTAGATCGTATCAAATCTGCCTCTAATACCCCTAAATCGACACAGGCCTTCACTGTTTGATGTGAACTTTTTTGCTCTGGCAATTCAGAAATAGACGCTCCTGATGAACAGGACAAAAAAGCAGCCAATGTCTAAAGAGAAATAAATAAATACAAATTTAAGAGAGGAAAAAGAACAGCAGCAATCCAGGGGCGGAGCTAGAGGATTGTTTATGGGGCGGCATTGGAATAATGAGCGGTGGCAACACTAAAGCAAGCATCTTGGCATGGTTTATATAGATTCAAGGAATGTGATACATATACGGTGTGTAACTTTGGGCGCACATATTTATATCGGTCTATAAAAATTCAATAATTACTGATGTTTCATTGACTTTCCCTAAACCTGATATCTAAATCGGAAAGACAAAAGAGATAATAAGGTATATTTAACTTCGAATATTTTGAACACATGATTGTTAACAATTATACATTTATTATGCCTCATTATAACTTTGATTTTAGTATTGTTTCAATGTTTAATATTTGTTGTAGTCACGTAAGCATTTCATTGCACAAATAAACGTAACCGTAACCCTCGACCATGCAGACTATATATAGATCATCTTCAACACCTTAAAAAAAATAAATTAGCTGCTTCTGGTCCAACATGAACCGCCAAATGCGTTGTATCGTGAAGTCATTTGTTGTAAATTATTTAATAATATATAAGGTTGCAAAATTCCTGGAGTTTTCAAGTTATCTTGCGACAACCAAATTTAGCGCAATTTCAATTGAATTTCTAACCTGCACATTCATCGTCTGCACACAGCAGGATTACTGAGGCCACACCCATTACATGCATTTTGCGTTCCTCCGTCACATAACACGCATCCTTTCTTCAATCCTGCACGTCAAAAAATGTCCATCTTGGCGAGTATCTTAAAATTAAGTAAATAAAGTGAACGTCATTATTTCAAATCTGCATTAGTTTGCATGCGTCAGCTTATGAGCAAAAGAAAATGTTTATATTTGTTTGTATAAGGTAAAGTTTATATAGAAATTTCCCCAAATTTCGAATTAATTACCATAAATTCCTGGTAAGTTTCCAACTTGGCATATTTTCAAAATTTCCAACCCTAATGTTATATAATATACTTACATATATTTAAACAAATGCTGCCATTCGTTAAAAAAAAAAAAGAGCCGGTAATATATTTTATTTTATTTACACACTGGCAACCGATGGCGTGCACATAGGGTAAAGGGGTAAAGGCACATAGGGTTGTGTCTAAATAATTAACTGTGGATGTTGAAAGGAAGGAAAATTCCCGCTTGTGTCGAACGGTAAAGTTTACCCTGGGGATAGAAGAATGGTGGTGGTAGTACTGTAGTAGTCTGGGGCAGGGGTCTTCAACGTTTTACAGGTCAAGGACTCTTGGGCAAGAGAGACATCGGGCAGGACCGCCGATACTAAATAATTAAGTGACGTACCAAAGCACATATTTAACATGATGCAAAGTCACAAACATAACACACTATTTTGTGATCAGCGATCAGCCTGGTTGCATTAAATGCGTTTGATTCACTGAAACGTATCAGTTTATACGAGTCATTTGTTCGGACTACACTTAATAATAATTAAGTAAAAATATGAATAAAAAAATAAATAGTAATAATTTATATATAATTACTTTTTAATTTTTTTATTATTATTATTTATTTATTTTAACTTAAATTTAAATTTTATTTTATTTTATTACATTAGAAAAAAAAACTGACGCTACTGTAAACTGGTCGAGGAAACTAATTAAATTCAGATTTGATACACTGGGATACCAGTGCTGGGGTGGCAGATGGGGTGGCAGTTGCTACCCTGTACCACCCTGGTAGATCCACCTCTGACCCCTTGTGAACATTGTGTGTGTGGGCATGTGTATGTGTGTTTAAATGGTGGTTGCATTCACGACACGTCTCAAATGCATCGAACACTCAGGCGCAAAAAACACACATCTTTTCGTCAAAGACGGGGTAGTAAATGGGGTGTGTCCTCTCCACACTTTCTCTCCGGCTGCTCGGGTCATCCATTTGTAATTCGCTGACATTTACAAGTTCTTCATACTATTGATTAATGCATTCCTGGCTTTACACAAGAGCAAAGGCGGGAATGCCGGAGGACGGTGCTACAGTTAAAAAAGCCCGATAGACTGTAGAATGTATTTTTTGTCAAGAAAAACAAAAAAACACAAATACTAAGTCAAGGTACAAAGGCACTATTCCCGCTAATAACAATTTTGGACAAAAGTTTTTTTTTTTTAAACATCCCATTTCCACATTCAGTCCCCATTTGCTCTTATAAGGAAAACGTTGGAAAGTTTGGAAACGGTGACATTGTAAAAAAGGCGGACGTTCCTGGAGGCTGGAGGTGGCAAAGTTGAAGATGCTACGATTTGCCTCAGGAGAGACGAGGATCTGTTAGAAATGAGTTTATTAGAAGGACCGTGCAGGCAGGATATTTTAAAGGGAAAACTGAAATGGTTTGGTCATGTGCAGAGAATGGACGTGGGGTATATCAGGAGAAGAACTTTGAGGATGGAGACGTTTATAAGAGGCAGATGTAGAGGACAGAGTGGAGACTGATGATCCCATGTGGCGATTCCTAACGGGGATCAGCCATAAGAAGAAGGAGTGGTTGTGGGGAATTGGGCTCATTCAGCCACAAGGGTGTTAGTAAAGTCAGGTACTGATGTAGGTGAGGTCATGAGGTGGCAGGAGATCTTCTAATCTTAACCATATCTTCATGGAGCTAGGGCATCTGGGTCTCCCAGATAAAATTTCTAAACTTTACTTGGGAGAAGAACCACCTACGGCTAAAAAAAGTCAGGTTTCCTTATACTTCTGTCCATTTAGCACAAGAGGTAAAAAGTCATGATTGAATTCTACTCATTATCATATCGCTTTGTATTACACACAACGTTTATTATTACCTGTTTGCCTATTTAACCAAGCAAACGCTATGATGTATGATGACGGATTTTCCGAGTCCCGGCGAAGAACTTCCGATTTCGCTATTGTGCTCGAACGCTAATAAATTCCGTTCATCGAGGTAATGATTGGTGTTAAAGTGAGAAATATGGAGGCTTTATTAGTCAATAGCAGAGGAGCAGGCATATCACCGACATAATTCGGGCATTCCTCCAAACAGTCCCACCAGCATTGTGTCCTTTAATATGAGCTGATGGAGAAGAAATGAAGATTAATGATGTCAGGCGCAGCGCAGATTACATTAACGTGTGCCGGGACATGACCATATGCTAAAGGCGACTCGCGCTCGTTGTTGGTTAGTGTATCAGTAATAAGAGGGGAGTACATTAGAATAAGCATGAATATATAGATATCAATCTAAAAAATTGATGCAAAAACCTTCTTAAAACAATAGAAGGACTTTTGCTTCACAAAGTTTGGAATTTCTACGCTATTAAAAATGTTAAATAAATAAATAAATTATCAGTATATCCTCAGCGGCCACCATTCCTTTCTCGGACCTGATCTAATCATGATTAATAGGCACACCATTACGGTTCGAGTAATAGAATCGATTTCTTGAGCTCCTTTTTATTTTTTCCATATAAGAATCGAAAAATCCCACAGACCTGCTGTTACTTCTTCGGACCTGGACTGTTTTTTTTTTTTTTCTATTCATTCAATACCAATGATATACAGTAAATGAAATTACAACACTGAAATGAATTGCTTCCAATAGCAACCAATAGAGTTCAGAATTAATGGACTGCTCAAATCCTACATAATATGCAATAACTCTAGTTCTGTACTATACCTGGCAAGTGACTTTGCAGTCTACTGGGAGTGGAAAAGAAAGAAAAGAAAAAAAAAAGGCAAGAATGAATCTTTCAATTGTTAATTCTAAGTATGCTCCTGGGCGGGTCGATATTTTTTATATAAGTGGGCTTGAATAACTGCAAATAGACGGAATTATAAGGTTGAGCTTGTTTCCTATCATAAATATTCAATAAAATGTATTTTGTTTTATTTTTTTATAACTTTATAATTGTGACTTTAAAAATACACCAAACTCTGCACTTTGTCACCCAAGCCTAGGACTGAAGCATGGACCCAGTGAGGTGGAAAAGTTTCCCACTGTGCCTCCATGCCATGCCATTTGCTTGTCCATCTGGTCTCATTTATTCATATGGGAACAATGTACAGTATATAAGCCACACGTTATGTTTTTTGCAAGTATTGTGATTGTATAGCTGGATCTTCTTCAGGGGCATTTTGGAGACCACTATGGGAAACATTGAGTATTTGGAGGAAATACGCCCCCAAATCTGATGTCACTTCTTAGTTTGGCGAACTCAAGTCCCATTTAGGGAGGTGGTAGCTCAGTGAATCAGGCATTGGACCTTGGGTCGAAAGTTCAAACCCCAGCACCACCAATCTACCACTGCTGGGTCCTTAAACAAGACCCTTATTATGACTTTCAGTAATGGAGTCTACTGTACTCTGTACTCTGTATTCGATTAAACAGGGCCAAATTCCATTTTATGGTTTTGGCGTTCTGCAGACTTTTTTGAATTTGCATGTCATTTCTACATTTGCATGTGGTTTCTGAATTTGCAAACACATGGGGCCCCAGTTGGCCACTGTACTTTCATCATAAGTAACTTCGACAACAACATCTGCTCACATACCTCCTGCCTTCCAGACTTGAAGGGTAATTCCTGAAAAAGCCCTCTGTAGGCACATCAGACCTGCAATCATTATCCATTTAACATTAGTTCTGATCCTTCCGGACCTCTCACCAGCCTTCGACAGGATCACTCACAAAGCTCTCCGGTCCCTCGTCAGGATCCTCAGGAATTAGTGAAATTTGTCTTGCAGTGGAACCTGATTTGGCGTAATGTTACGCCTTGAAACAGAATTTAGAGAATTCCGAGTCAAGTGTTTGGTGGTGTCTCTTTAGGAGTGGCTCCAGCTGCCGTTCTCAGCTCTTGCATTAAAATAAAACCACTTAAAAGAATGAAGGCAATCCAGACTATGGAAATATGAAGTAGTGTCACTTCAAACCAGTGCACCGGGTAAAAAGAAATCTGTCCTTTGTGCCACCTAATGATTGTGCTGAAGTTTCATAAGCGCTCCCTTGTGCTGCTTCATTAATTTCCTCGCGATACCAAAGTGTAAAAGGTCAAGATGTTAAGGAGCTAAAGAGGCTCCTGCACTTTATTTGGGAACGCCAGGGATCCAGCTGCATTTAAGTGGAGGTTTAGTTGTGTGAAGTGCCAAACTTCACTCGGGGAGCAGATATTCCACTAGATGCAACAGGAGTAAAAAAAACATCTCACTGGTAGGCCAGTTTCATTCAGCGTTTCACTTCAAGTGCAGGAGTGTTTATTACTCTCAAATAGCGTATTTGAAATACATTTCGCAAAATTGTTCTCTCTGGTATTTTTCCAAGAAACCAATGACAGACCTCTAATAGTGCTCCTAATTTCTGGTTGATGTCCTGCAATCCAAAGCAGGAAATCATTGTAATGTGCAGGCTTAAGTGAGATACAGTGACACAACACAACGTAAGGTCAAAAGGAACAAGCAGTTAGCAAACCATGGTAATATAAATGTCTCCCATTCTCTGTCTCTGCCTCTCAATCTTCCAATTCCTCTCAATTTCCAGCACTCCCCCCCCTCCCATCTCTGTCTAATATTTTCTCTCTTCCTCACCTCTCTGCCCTGCCCTCTATCTATATCTTTACCCTCTTGGTTTCGTCTCTGCTCTGTCATGGCTGACTCATCTCATTATCTGTCTCAGTGAGTTTTCTTGGCAGCTGAACCAGGTGCATAAGGTTGGGACAAATATAGTCCCCCTTCAGCAGCATGAGTCATTCGAATCCACCCCGCCCCAACCTAACGCCACCTCTCCCTTCGCAAATTTCTGCTCTATGCATCTACGTAAGCAAGGCATATGTCCCTTGTGCTATAAATAGCCGACGAAAATGATTTCGATCCCCACTGGCCCCGGCAGTCAAAAGCCAATCACCTGGGATACTGCTGACCACCCGTTTGAAGGGACGTTTAAGCAGGGGGGCGAGTGCGGAATATGTTAAATAGAGTGGCCAGACAGAGCCCAAGGCACACCACAGGTGTATCATACGGTGGAGGAAAAAAAATCCACATTTACATTACAATTTACGAATGAAACCAACATGTCAGACTCGGTTTGTGAGCTACTGCCCACTATTTCGTGGTTGGAACAAACCAAATTAGCATTTTGAATCGGTTTAACTTCACTCATTCTTGCTAACCTGATCCATAAAGACAACGATAAAGACGTGGTGTAAATATAACACAATATAGACAATTCAAGTATCTGAAAATTGATGAAAAGACCAGGAAGGCACAAGTTAGCAAGACCTTACATAGACCCTTTTATAAAGCCTACACCAACATTTAAACAACTGCAAGAATTACACCAATTATATATAATGTAAAACACACATTTATATACACAACATTATTTACCCAGATGGGGTCTAATTTAATTTCTCAATAAATCTTTTTCTTTTTCATTTTGAAATAGTTTATTTGAATTTATAAATTTAGAACAAAATATTAAATTAATATATATTAATATAATTTTATAATATATAATACATTTATATACAGTGGAATCCGTTTATCTCGACCTCGGTTACCTCGACAACCCTATTAAGTTGACGTTTTTAAAGTGGAACCGCCAAAATCTTGCTTTTTCTAAGCATTTTTTATCGGTTATGTCGACTTTTTTTTATGTCGCCGAACCCTGATATCTCGAGCACAAGGGGGAAAAATTTGCCATTTAGCGTCGGTTATCTCGGTGCAGCCACAGAAGAACTCGTGGAAGTGTCGGAAAAATCAAGCCTTACAGATGCTACAGGTGTTGTATTGTATACTGGTGAATCTCTGCTGTTAGTTAGTGCACATATGCCTTTTGTTGTTAAATGTTATGCGATGAACGGGAGGCGAAAGCCGCGATTGGCGGCGCGGAACGTGTGATGACCAGCAAAATCATAGAATGAACCGGGATCGGGGGAGAATCCGCGATGCGCTTTGGGAAGAAAAGAGCAGCCGTTGAGAGAGTGCCGGTGGGAAGGCACGTACCGGGATACGCATGCGCGATAACAACGACCGCCGTGAACCAACATATACCAACAATAACGGACAGTGAGAGTGTGGAAGTTTAAATAGGAGCTGGTGATGATGCTAAACCAGCACGATATGTGCGCGATTGAAGCGGAGCTTCAGAGAAAGCGGCCGAGAAAGCAGCTGACACGCTGAAGGGGGCGCCGAAGGGGGCGTGGCAGGTGGATTCCTGACAGATAAACATGTACTGTATGTATTTTTATAGCATGCCTGCATCAAACAAATCGCGGCAACGCTGTTGTGTAAAAACCTTCAAAAACACGTGCATGCACATTCTCATTTATTAACGCACATCATGTACATAAAGAAATTTCAAGCACGTTAATATATTGCCGCCATTTTGATTTTCGTTTATCTCGATCATCGGTTACTAGGACATCGACATAACCGGGTTCCACTGTATATATATATATATATATATATATATATATATATATATATATATATATATATATATATGTATTAATTTATTAATATAATATATTATATAATATATGTAATAAATTTATATATTATTTTATATATTTACCAAAGCAGGCGTTTTATTTCAAATTGTTCTAAAAACAAAACTGTTGATGTTTACACATTGTTAATAGTAATAAGCTGCATCAATAAAAAAAAGCAATTTTTTCCCTGACTGTACCGAAATTGAAATGGACGGTGACTTAAAACCTGAGGTACTAAGGACCCAAACCGTGAATTTTGTTAACCCTACGCCGAGGTTATTTAAACACATAGAGATGACATAGAGAAGAAAGGCATCGAATACATCGCCTTTGTGTCACAGAGGAATGAATTGTTAGATACAGGTATGGAGAAGAAAAAATAAAATAAAACGAGAGCTGGACTAGGATAAAGAAAGATTAGGATAACTCAAGAAACCTTTTTTTTTATAGCAGTTAAAATGGCTCCTTTCTTTTTATAGCAATGTTTTCAACCTTATTGCAATTTAAGCACTTTTCTTTAAGTAATATACTGTGTGTTATCACATTATTTTATTGACTGGATATTGACTAGCAGACTTTAGATGAGAGAACGCTTGATTTGGTAACTTGGTGTTTGACCTCTGCACCAGAGATTTATGAATGACCACCAATGTTTTATATATAAATAGCCCGAGTCTATAGAGGATATAACAGCCCTGGCTGCTTCTGAAAGAGCTTGAAATTTATAGTGAACAATCTTCAGAGGCAATCATGAAACATCTCATATCACTCTGAAAAATATGTACTACCACTGGATCCTGTGAATTTAAAGGATAGTCTTGATGGTAGTGTAGAGCAAATGCAGATTTCAGACATAAATCATTGTAATTCGCTTCATCAGCACCTTTTCTAGTCTTGAGAAACAGATGTCATGAAGAGAGAGCCATCAGTCATGTGTTGCACGTCATTAGGATTAGCAAGCCTGCAGTATCTCAGATATAATATGAACATGTTCCTCTATACAGTGTATGTTAGGGAAGTGGAAGTGCCAAGCTGCTACTATTGGGCCCTTGAGCAAGTCCCATAATGGGTGCTGTATCATGTATCATGGCTGACCCTGCGCTCTGACCCCAGCTTTCCCCACTAGCTTAGACGTTAAGGACATTGGACTTTAGACTCGAAAGGTATGAGTTTAAATCTCATCCACACCAAGCTGCCATACATTGCTGGGAAATGCAAAGAAAATAATTTCACTGGGTCATTAATTTCACTTATACCACTGGCATTGTACCTAATGCCTCACCCCTGCAGATTTAAGAATATCCTATAAGAAAACTAATCTATTGAGGAATGCGTGATTGAGGCACGTGGCCTGTGGTATATCCATCTTTTGATTTCTCCAACTTCTTTGAAGATGAAAAATATGCAGTGCTTCACACATTCATTGATTATAAAGGCTTGAAAGTCAATTAGAATGTAGGTACCCAGTTCCTAACTCCTTCAGAATATCAAAGGTGACGTAATATTGAAAGCTTTTAAACTTATTCAGATGGGAAGAGTAGATGTTTGGAAAGCTACATCTACTACGCTACAACTAAAACCTCATCCTTCCTGGCATTCATAACAAAATAAGAATAAAATCATTTTGTGGTGGTGTATATTTGACTGTAAATTGAAAGAAGGGGCGTGTGTGGTCCCGAAGGGTATACATATTAGTAGCCTACTTACAGTAAAATGTAGAATTGGTTTTTCCTTTAGTAGATGTTGGGGACCAATTTTAAACTGCTCTTAAATTAAAACCTTTACTATTGTTAATGACGAGAAGAAGCCTGTCTTGTTTGTTGGAATAACAGGACTAAAAACATCTCCTGAGTTCTCCTTCCACCCACTCCACACACTAGATCCTGCCACGGCATGTCTTCCAAGTATTTCAGAAACTCACCTTACATTTCTTGTATGACAAGCTAGTGAAATGTAAAGTCCACAAGGTCCACGCCGCCATAACCTATCACTGCTAAAACAGAGGTTGCAGAGGTGTCTAGGGTTCAACAAGTTCTACAGATGGTTCATGATCGATCAGCTCTATGGTAGCACCATTGACCTTGCTCATAAAAGAGAAACCCAAGATACTCTAATGCTCCAAGGAGGTGCATGAAGCTTTTCAAAGCTTCAAAGACTGATCGAGTGCATTTCTTTGTACAAGGTGATCCTTGTGAAAATAGTATTTAGGTTATTCTCTCTCAACACCAGAGAACCCGAAGATTGTGGCTCAGTAGTAGGGATTGGACTCTGGATCTGAATTCAAATCCCAGCACCACCAAGATGCCAATGCGTTAACCCTCAAATGATCAGTTGTAAGTCACTCTGGATAAGGGCATCTTCCAAATGCCATTAATGTGAATGAACCCTTTAAAAATTCACCCATATATGTATGACGTATTCAAGGAAGTCAAAGAGGAACCTGTGAGAGCCTAGCAATTTAGGCAGCCTTAAGGCATTGGAGGGGGCAGTGAATAAATCCTGGTTGACCACCATAAAAGAAAATAAAAATAGCCAAACCCATTGCAAGTCAAAAGGTTTATGTTCACTTTTTTTCTGTTGTCCAAGGATAAAGAAGACCAAAGCCAAAGCACCATCCAGACTTCCCAATGGACCCCAAATCAGTGACGTGAGTACATCATTCTGACTTTTTTTAATGTGTGGAAGGTGGCAGCTTAGTGGTTAAGCCACACCAATCTGCCACTCATTGGCCCCTGAGCGAGACCCTTAATCCGATAGCTGCTCAGGTGTTTGAATGAGATAAAATGTAAGTCGCTCTGGATAATGCCATCTGCCAGATACCACAAATGTAAATGTTATAACTAGTTGCCTCCATAAGATAATGGACAAATCCTAAGTCCTTACCTTGTTGGATTGATGCATGAAAGATATTCCATCATGGATCAATCCAAATTAACCAAATGCAAACCAAAAAGCAACCAATAAACAATTCATCAGGCCACCTAAGTATTGGTGGGATATACCAATTTAAAAAAGAAAAGGGTTGGCTTGACGATGACCTGAAAGTGTGTGCCAAGATCAAGCACGATTGATCGTCCGATCCAACCAACCCATGTCAATGGATCAAAGAATGATCAGCTGATTGGGGGAAAAAAAGGAATTGAAATTGATTAGGTCAAACAAGAAACACATGTGGGCTATTCAATCGCATAGAACCAGCAGGCATTGAAAGGCCAATAACATCTAAGCACAGGTGCCTCTTTCTCTATTTAAAGGAAGACAGGTCTTGAATATTCAATCGAATGCGGAGAATTGGATTGAACCTCCTGCTGAATGGTCAACGGTTTTGTTTTTCACATGCTATCGGCAACATGCTGGAGTCCACAGCCTTTTTCATTTTCTGTGTCCTTGTAAGTGACCTTAAAATTTGACCTCGAATGAACTATAAGGGGTATGAAACGAAAATAAGAAATAGAAGCAATTCTTATCCATTTAGGACTGGAGGCTTTTGCAGGACTGCATAAAACTCAAAGAGAAGAATAGGTTAAAGATTAGGCCAGGGGGGCGGCTTTTTCTGTACCGTTCTAGAACTTTTATGATGCCTAGAGAGACAAAGAGGTTTACTGATATGTATTTTGTCTTTCACTGTCTCCTCCAGCCACAGACACCTAACACTATATTTTTCTTCACATTCTTCATCTGGGTGTATATATGGACTGGTCAACCTGTGAACCATTTTAATAATCCTTGATAGTTTTTATTTTAAAACTAATTTCATAGATTTTTTGTGCTCAATAATTAGTCTACAAGGCATAGCCATTGTGGGGGGGTTTGGAAGTGGCCTTACGGTAAACCAGAGGTCTTCAACGTTTTCCAGTTCAAGTACCCCATAGGCAAAATTGTCAAACGTAGCCACTGATATTAAAAGAAACCAATCAAATTATGCTAGTAACATTACGTTAAGACAATTAGAACGATGTCTTTGTACATGCATCATTGTCTGTATATTTTTTTCATCTATTAAAATGATAAGGGCATCTTCCAAATGCCTCAAATGTGAATGAACCCTTCAAAAACTCACCCATATATGTATGTCGTATTTAAGGAAGTCAAAGAGGAACCTGTGAGAGCCTAGCAATTTAGGCATCCTTAAGGCATTGGAGGGGGCAGTGAATGAATCCTGGTTGACCACCATAAGAAAAAAAAAAAAAGGCCGAACCCATTGCAAGTCAAAAGGTTTATGTCCATCCAGAATTTCTAATGGACCCTATTTCTACATTGGTTAGCAGACCCCCTGCAGTACCATCGCGGACCCCCGGTTGAAGACCCACGCGCTAAACTGCTCGCACAAGGGTATGTATCCATTCATATCGGCTAATAGCATGCGATTGTGATCAAGATTAACCAGATGACATTCAAACCCACACCCTTCCCATCAATACAGTGTATCTGTTAAAGCCCCAATAAAGATTATTCTACGGTTATTTCTATAAGGACCCCCATAGCCACGGTCCACAAAGAGCTTAAATGGATTAAATGTAAATATAATTATGAGAGAAGGGTGCAAAAATATTGCATGATTTATTTGACTTGAATTAAATGAAGCAAAATGAAATTAGATTAGCTCTGTCATCTGTAGCCTTATTTCGTTCATGCATGTCTTGATGATCAAAACCATCATACGAACACTCCTTTTCCCTCAATACGTTTCTCTCCTCGTGGTACTGTCCACCTGACTCGTTTCAACGGTCATCAGGAACGTTGCTCGTATTGGGTCGTTGTAGGAGAAGTCACACTTGACAGAATCCTTCTGACACTGCGAGAATTTCATCGGTGGAAAAAAATTATCATTAATCGGCTGTTGGTAAACAACCCAAGACTACAGATTTTAGCTTTGAATATAGGAATTTCGTCTCAGACGTGCAAATGGTGGTGAAAATCGCACGGTATGCACCTGGTTTTAGCCACCGCTGATGTCTACCTCTTTAGATACTAGCATAAAAATCTAAAAAATATATTTTTTCTGTTGTAGTCATTTATTAGACATTACCTTAAATAACTAATGAAAGTCTCTCTTCGTGTAACGACAAGGCCAACAGCCATGTGGACGACCCCACACAGCCCACACACCCCTCACACACACACACTTTACTCTCCCTACCATCAGGAAGGAGGTTCTGAAGCATTCGGGCCTCACATCCAGACTGCAACAGTTTTTCCCCCTCAAGCCATCAGGCTCCTGAACACACACAACTGAATTGTACAAAACACACAGACTTACTCAACTCACACACTCATTACTCATCTCAGTCCATTCCACCACCCATATTGTATTTATATTTAATCATATTATACTGTTTACATGCTGTTTTGCGCCTCTCGACTGCTGCTCCTGCTGTTTTTGCACTGCATTGTGTTTATGAACACACTCTTGTTTATAGTCCTCTTTTGCACATTACTATATAATCATATTATACAGTAAGTTTACTGGTTGGCATGTCGCTCTTCTTTCGGCTTCCCCCCTAGGGGGTGCCACAGCGGATCATCCGTCTCCATACCCCCCGTCCTCTACATCTACCTCTTCTACACCAACTACCTGCATGTCTTCCCTCAGCACATCCATGAACCTCCTCCTTGATCTTTCTCTTTTCCTTCTTCCTGGTGGCTCCATCCTCATCATTCTCCTACCGATATACCCCATGTCTCTCCTCTGCACATGTCCAAACCATCTCAATCTCACCTCCCTCACCTTGTCTCCAAAACGTCCGACATGCGCTTTCCCTCTAATAATCATTTCTAACCCTGTCCATCGAGGTCACTCCCAACGAAAACCTCAACATCTCCAGCTCTGCTACCTCCAGCTCCACCTCCTGTCTTTTACTCAATGCCACTATCTCTAAACCGTACAACTGACGTCGCTCTATGTTGTTTTATGTAGCACCATGGTTTTGGAGGAACGTCGTATCATTTCGTTGTGTACTGCGCCAGCTATGTATGTGTGACTTGTTGTGATTCGCTTCATCAGCTTGGAGCTACCATCATATATGGATCACAGATGGCTTTGTATATTCTTACCTGAAAATCGTCACCTTTGGTTTGGTCTTTAGGGACAAATTGAAATGTATAAGTCAGGATCTAAGAAGCTGCTCTGGTCTTCAATGTCTTTTTGTTTAAAGTACAATAATATATGATAATGAACTGTGATCGAAGTGAACCGAAATTGATTTGAAATCCAGCACAGCATTACGCAGGTAAAATCATATAATGTTAACCTGCTATCCTTGAGAAACTCCTTTTAACAGCTGTCACCATCATTCGGGGTGAAAAGGACGTTTATTTAGCACGATGGAGCGTTTCGAGGCCGTGCCGTGCTCCCGAAAACGATCTCGAACAATACGAAGGGCGCCTTATGCGCAACGATATGCACGGCGACGTGGCTCTGCATGGCGCATAAATCAAACTGGCAGCGTACTGGATTTGTAATCTCTTACAGGAAAAAAAAAGTACAACAAACCCCGGAAAAACAAAGAAAGAAAAGGGCTTCGAAAAAGGTTTTTGCAAAACATCCCACAGGGTTGCGCTTCATTTAACACACATCTAATTACTCGGTTTCATCCATCAATGCCGGTCAGAAGTAATTTATCAATACTCATTAACGAAACGCTGGTGTTTCCAATGCTGACATGTAATTTTCACACTCGGAATGCGACGGGAAAATGTATAAAATGCGATTTATTTATAGGCGCCTCATCCACCCACGGCGAGCTCACAGCGTCAAAACATAAGCCTGAAGAACAATTGAATTCAATCGGCTAATAGACTTTTCCAGAAACACCATAATGCTACAAAATTATTAGAATTTAGTCTCACACATATATTTAATAGCAAAGTGCATTTCCCACAACACGCGAGTGCGCCTGTTCAATCCGTTGCGACTAGATATGTTTCTCCAGCAGCCCCAGGCAGCAGGACAGATGTGTCATACACAATGTCAGGACTCATTGAGAACCGGGGAGGTTATAAGAGCAAGAAAGAAAAGAGAGCTCTCAATTACAGCACTGCTGGGGTTTTCTACCGTAGCCATCTGGGATCTAACAATGCATTCCAGAGAGACAGAGATAAATAGATAGCATGTGTTTTGTTGCTGGAGAATTCGAAATTGAGAATGCCTAAGGGCTGCTAGCAATACGGCCATATTTACTATTGGTCAGTATGGTCTTGGAACGTGTAAGCAACATTCCATATCGAGTTTACCGGGTATGATATTGGACCCAGAATGTAGAGGTGTCAAATATCTCTCATCGGGTACGGGTTTTTATGGGTACCCAAGCATTTAAAACCCGTTGGAAAAAAAATGCAACCATGTGCATCTGTGATGTCATTAGTTTTTTTTTTGTCAAATGTTTATCTGGACATCTGAGTGTGTTGGAATGGGGTGGAATGGGGTGGTGGGGAGGCGATCGGTTGGATTATCGGTCCGGGATCCTTGCGTATATCCTGTGTATAATGATGATGATGTCAAAAAGCCACATTATTTACAGTATATTTTTCTGCTCTATGTGAAAACCACATTTTCTTCAAGAGTAGTTTTGATCGAGAATGTCTCCTCCATCAAAAAAAAAAAAGGAAAAGTTAGGCCTCCTACGTAAATAATAGACCGTAGACTAAGCAAATGCTGTGACGTTCAAATATGGACGCCATATTTCAGTCAACAAGTCAATAATTAAAGACACTTGTTTTCAGTTACAACTGCTCTCCAAAACCACAATAAAAGTATATGCTTTAAATATTTTATTGGAGTAATGTGTGGTGTTTAGCCACCAGATCGTGGCCAAACTGTTTGTTTCTGTGTTGTGATCTTCCCAGTTTTTTATGTCTTGGTTCTTATTTCCTGTTTTTCCGTCTTTCCATCCCATCCTAAGCTTGTTTTGAACCTTGAGCCTTGGGTGGTTCTCTTGCCCCTTGATTTAACCGCTTAACCTGCATCTCCACCTCCTTCACTGCTGTTACATGACATAGCTAAACACCATTGATTTTGTTCTAGACCGTAGTAGCTGGATTGTTTGGTGGGGACAGAGAGGAGGGCTGTTATAGGGGCCTATTAAAACTAAACAATCAAATACAATTCTTCTTTTTAGCTCAAGTAAAAAATAAAAGACATTTTTTACAGCTAATAAACACAGCCCTGAAAAAAAAAAGTCACCACCTGGATTTAATTAGACAAATTGGTAGGAGCCTCCCATTGGAAAATTATTGCATGGATGATTGTTTCAGCTGGCAACAAGTTATTTAACCCAAACTAATGCAGTGAGTAGCTTCTAATTTCTTTTTAATTACCACGTCAGAAATCGCGTCCTGTAGTTGTGGAAAAGATGTTTCAGAAGGGTTAAATCATTGGCATGCATCAAGCAAAGAAAACATCTAAGGAGATCACAAGAACTACTTAAATTACGTTAAGAACTGTCCAACGCATTATTAAAAACTGGAAGGATAGTGGGGAACCATCATCTTTGAGGTAGAAACGTGAAAGTTAGAGCATTTTCACACCCACAATGCAAAGGGAACTCAAGGGATTGGGACTAAACAGCTGTGAAGAAAACCACTGATCAGTGAGGCAAATCTGGGATCGAAAGGATTCAATTTGCTTGGGAGAATATAAAGCTTGGACTCTGGCGCTATATAATGAGGTGTTCTGATGAGTCCAGATTTACCCTGTTCCAGAGTGATGGGCACATCAGGGTAAGAAAAGAGGTGGATGAACTGATGCACCCATCATGCCTAGTGCCTACCGTACAAGCTGGTGGGGGCAGTGCTATGATCTGGGGTTGCTGCAGTTGGTCAGGTCTCGGTTCAGCCACATTATGTGCCTATAGAATGAGGTCAGCTGACTACATGAATATACTGAATGACCATATTATTCTATCCAAGATCTTGGTGAAAAATTACTGCAACTCTGGACGGGAATAAATGTTCTGTAATTGCACAAGAAGAACGATGCCGAAGCGAATGCGTGTCGTCATCAAAGCTAAATGCGGTCCAACGAAATATTAGCGTGTGCTTTTTATTTTTTGTACAGGCAGAGTATATGTAGCGTGATTTATTTGTCCGATTTTTGACATGTAATAATAAGAAATAGTGATTGTGAGGCTCAGGAGGTGGACAAGACGAAGCTAAAATAAAACCACAAGTAATCAATACATAGCATGAGTCATTATTGATTTTTTTTTTGTGATATTTTGATGTTTGTTTTTTTTTGTTTTTTGTCTAACAGCCATTATTTGTTTTTATTCTATGGTAAATCCATCTTGTTTTTTTTTACATTCTTTTTTTGTGTGTGTTTCGAAGCAAACCGAAAAAATTCATATAACACGACAGGGTTCATTTTATTCATGGTCAAGTTATTCCTTTAAATCTGAATTCTGGACAGAGTAACGTCTAATCCCTCGATGGTTTATGAATAATGAATGAAGTATACATAGACTTGCCAGATTTTGTGTTTGTACAGCCGTGTCTGCTTCATTTGAAGGCAGGCGTTGCTTTGTTAGCCCTCATGTATGGTATGATGAAAATGCGAAACACTCTTTCAAGCTCATACGGTTTTTGGTTGCTGAGTAATTTCTTCTACACTGGGTTTGAAAAGTTATAGCGTAGTAAGGTGGGGATATATTTTTTTTTGTTTGTTAGAAAACGCATATTTTTCTCTCCGTGTTGGCTTTTTCGTCCGCACCGAGACGCCGATTTCAGCCGACGGAAACGTAGCTTTATGAAAGCTCTCTCGAAGTGGATGAGTTCGAAAACGCCGTTTTGAAAAACGATGACGCGTTTTTAGCCATGTGACCAATTCAGGCAATTGGATTAGCAACTTTTGGGAACCGACAGTGTTTTATCCGGATTAGTGTAGACGAGGCGTGTACTGAGAGTCGTATAGAAAACAGATTAACGTGTAATCTGAAAAATATAAAAATATGCGTTTTCTAACAAACAAAAAAACATATATCCCCACCTTACTACGTGTAAGGTGTAGAAGAAATTACTCAGTCTCTGTAAACAGTAACGAATTCGATATAAAATGTTGGTTATAAAATTGTTTATAGTGTATAGTGCGTCTACTAGTAAATATAGATAAATAACAAACACTCCTGTTTTTACAGATAAACATGCTTAATGATACAAATGCCAACTTGCACTTTTTAAATTGATGCATCACGTCAATGCAAATCTGTCAATCCCTGGGGTCCTAAGGTGGTCTTCAAAATAGGGATGAAACAGCCAAGTGCTTTCTGCAACAGTCATTCGGAATATTTTAGGCAGGGAATCCGATTGGCGCCTTTATATTCCTTGAACTGCTCCTGTTGGACGTCAGGCATTAAATTGGTCAAGCAAAGAAACTAACAAGATACTGATGCTGTCTTTCTTCACGTTGCTCCAAAACAAAATTCTACAATTTGGAGATCATCCCCCAGACCTCTACCTCACAGATGATTGATCAAATTTCAACAAATGGATACCGCATTTTACATGTTTCTTCGCCCACTAAGAGATTCGGAATTATATTTTCTAGGGGCTGAATTATTTAAAAGAAGTATAGTGTGCCTTGCCAGGGATCACCTTATGTTTCTGTGCACTGAGCAACACAAACATCCTCCAGCAACTAGATGCTGAGAAGGCCAAATGTCATGCTCATCTTTTCTTCTCTCCCTCTCATTCCTTCCCTCCTTGTCTTTGCTCCCGCAAGGGTTACGAGCTGATTTTCTTTGACTTTTTCAGCCACATGGAAAGCACTGAAGATGAATCTTCCCGGTTCAACTATTTTAGGCCAGAGGTGGCAAAAGTACACACATCCTTTACTTAAGTAGAAGGAACAGATACTCATGTTTTAAAAGACTCTGGTAGAAGTTGAAGTTCTGACTACACTTTTTTACTCAAGTTGAAGTAAAGAAGTTTGGGCTCTGACATGTACTTAAGTAAAAAGTAGCCGTTACTTCTACCTGTTTTAGTGTCACGCTGGTAACTGTGGACGTCACATCATATTCATATCAGGGCTGTCAATCGGTTAAAAATATTGAATTGCGATTAATGGCTTGTCATGAGTTTACTCAACATTAAACGAAACTTAATCGTGCATTTTTATCTGTTCTAAATGTACCTTAAATTGATACTTTTCAAGATTTTAATACTCTAATCAACATAGACATGGAGGAACATGGATGCTTTATGTTTTATCATTAGTGAAACCAAAATAGAGCTTGAAAACCAAATATTCATGTAAAATTTTAATTGTGGTGTCTTAAATTACATAAATCATCAGGACACCAAACGGAATTTCTGCTATGTTTCCACACGGACGGGTAATGAGGTGATACCGCAGAAACTGTACCTCTTCTAACTTTTATTCGGATTACATAATCTGAGAATATTTGCTTATTTGCTTATTTCGAGCTTTTTATGCATGTATACAAATAAAAGTAAACCCTTTACAGATTTGAATGATGTATTGCTTTTATCTGTACGATCAAAAAATTTAAAGTAATGTAAGTTTGTTTCGGCATCATGATGAAAAAATGCCACTTTGTGTGCATCATGGCGTATTTCGGTGCTTATTTGAGTAAACAAATGCTTACTGATTAAAAATGAATTTTTGGTGGAGTGTATATATACATATGAGGTGAAATTTTAATCTTCGACATGACACACGTTTGAATAAATATATTTATTCTGACTAAATAAATGATGCGTGTCGAATCGAAAATTTTAATTTTGTCTCTAATATGTTAATAAAATTAATTTGCGTTAACACGTTAATTTTCACAGCTCTAATCAATATATTAATACAAAACTAATTTCAAATTGTGGTACCTGATGAATATATTCAGGCTGAACAACCACCATATAGAACACAAGCAAAAAAAAAATAAAAATTATGGTGATCAGGAATGTGTCTGTTCTCCCTCATGTTCACATCACTGACTTCCTCTGTCTTGTCCACGTTACCCCCGGACCTCTTGTTGCCCTCTGCCTGCTCACTGTGAGCTTCGTAAAGTAGTCTGTGGTGTGTGAGAGCCAGGAAATGACAAGAAATATGTTGATTGGCTGAAAAAAATATTGAAATTTCTCTAAATAGATTAAAACTAAAGTCTTGAAAATGTCAGAAGTTGAAAGTACAGATATTTGTGTACATATGTAATAAGTCTTAAAAATACATAGTGAAGTAAAATACTGATACCAGTTTGTGTGGTTCTGCATGGATTGTGTCAAAATTACGATACATATGAGGGCGTAAATGTCTTTAAAAACTTGATTTAGTGGTATATAATTATAATGACAGAGTCAAATTGAATATATGATCTTACATACACTAAGAGAGGGTGTTTTACAAAACTAATGGTTTCAGAAAACATTATATTGACAATTGGCTGACCATCGCAGATGAAATATACACAAAAATAGTGCTGTATTGACGTTTCTCCAATTGGCAAGGTTATTATAATACCATTTACACACAAATTGGGCTTGGCATGCCAGTATGATGTGGTATGAGGGAAGGTCAAATCTGCTTAATTTTGAAAATGCATACATCCAGGTACCGCACATAAGCAAAACTTAAGGCGTTATATTTTCCTCTGGGCTCTTTGGAATGTAAACTTCGGAAAAATGTTTATCATTTTCGCAAGACTCCGTTTTCACGGCCCACACTGCAATCTACTTTGGAAAATGTTTTCAAAATGACGTCTCAGTCTTAAACATATTGGTGTGAATATGGCCTTAGTGGTTAATGCATTGAACTCTAATTTGGAGGTTCACAAGTTCAAATCCCACCAAGCGCCCACTGCTGGGCCCTTGATCAAGGCCCTTAATCCTCAACTGCTCAGTTGTAAGTCGCTCTGGATAAGGACTTCTGCCAACTGCCGATAATGCATGAGAGTGATATATGGGGAAACAAAGTCTTGCCCCATAAAAATCCTTTCAAAAAACAGTTCAGCATGTTTGCTCCTGATAACTGATGTTGATCATGAGTTGTTTGGGGGAAATTGAATTTGAATCGGTTGGCATCTGCTGGCATCCTCGAGTAGGTAAATACCTATAGTCTGTGTTACGACTGCTCTTTCGGCCAAAAGGCTTTTGTGCGAATACAACACAACGTGATTTCTGTTATGTATATACCAAGAAAACCTGGTTCCCCTCTGGCAAGTGGTTTAGTCTTGGTAATAGATAAAGCTTTCAACAAGATAATGATTGGGGAAAAAAACAAACAAAACATTCAGTTTGGCACAGAAATTCTTGTGGCAAATGCCAGGGCGATTTGAATCCTACTGATACCTGTGTTTTAAAGCAAACCGGGTGAATCTGCATGTACAAACTGAAGAATTTATAGAAGTTCAGAAGAGCCTTGGTTCAGTAAGTTAACTGTAATGTAGACCCATTGCACTATAAAACACTTGTGTAAACCCATCTCAGGAAATTACCCCTCCCCACCAGCAGAGGCCCCAATCATTTCTTGGTACTGAAGCTTATTAGCTCCCCAACTTTACCTGAACTGGCTTTTTCTTAACCTTGATCGTTGCTACATGACTTTGCCGTCTGTCATCATGTGACAGTAAAAATATTGGGACACCCGACTTTTCCTGCTATATGTGGTTCTTCTCCAAACTGTCACCACAAAGCTGGATGCACAAAATTGTACAAGGTAAGTCTTTGGATGCGGTCTAATAAAATTTGGCATCCACTTGAACTTTGAAAATCAAACCTGTTCCAGGATGTGGTCAAAGTGAGCTCTGTGAAGATCTGGTTAACACGATTTGGAAAGGAAGATCTTGAGTGGCCTGCTATAGAGCTCCGATCTCAACCCTACTAAACACCTTTGGGATGAATTGGAACGGCACCCCAGGCATCCTCATCCCACCCTACATAGGTGCATGACTTTACTAACACTTTGTTGTGGAACATCTTTAAAGAAGAGTGGAGGGAATTATGAGAGCCAATTGGGACTTGTGATGCTCACAAACCACATACCGTACCATACTACCAGTTGTGCACAAACGTCTGGCAAGTAGGTATCAAATACAACCACTGCTTCCACTATTTGCAGTCAAGGTTATTTGACTGGTGTTTGGTACTGAAACAAGGTCAATTCATAGTCATCAAAATTGACAGATCGCTTTGGGGGCTTCAATGCATCTGGTGTCCCCTCTCCTCTGACTTTAGACTTTTGGCATTCAGCATTACAGCAACAGATGTGACCACGATCCCCAGGATACTCCATATCCTCTCAAAAATACAACAAATAGTAACAGCCCTGAGCACTTAGATTATGTTAGCAATAAAGTCTATTGGTGGGAAATTAACAGCACTTAAAAGAAAGTTCCCCCGAACGCTCACTAATCACACAAAATAAAATTCATAATAAAAAAAATGGTTTCTTTTCGTCTTTGAGATTAGAAATGGCTGACAAATTGAGTGCAAATACGATAGACATGAATTATATAACTAGATCTCTTTAGTCTTCATTCTGCATCTGCTCAGAGCTGTTTTAATTGCTGCTACTGTTTTGGGTCCATTATATCTCCATTAGGGGTCACCACAGCGGATGTTTGATTTAGCACGTTTTACGCTGGATGCCCTTCCTAACGCAACCCTCCCCATTTATCCGGGCTTGGGATCGGCACTAAGGCTTGTGCAACCCTAATGGTTGGGGTTGGTTCCCTGACCGGGGCTCGAACACGGGCCGCAGTGTTAAGAGCGCCACATCCTAACCACTAGACCACCAAACATGCGGATGATCCGCTGTGGCAACCCCTAATGGGAGAAGCCGATAGAAAGTTTATATCTCCATTACATGTTGTATTTTGTACTTTTTTTATCATATCTAAATATATTTGCACTATTTTTTTTTTTAATCCACCTTCTCATTATATAATATTTTCTCATATCTTCTCTTACTTCCTTTTTTCTTTTATATTCACAGACCTTTCACTTAATGCACAATTTCTGAACGGCTGATCAGGTTTTCATTTCACTTCAAGTTGTATTTGTATTGTGTTGTCTTGCTGCTCAGGGTTCATCCTGAAGACTTACAGGACTCGCTGTTCAGAAGTTTGGAAACACCTACACATTTATTGGTTTTGAGAGACGTGTGCATGTTCCTTTGGCAACAAAAAAATATATATAAACGTTTTAATTCAGTGGAAACAAAAGATTCATTTGGACAGTTTGTTTCACCAAACATTCAGCTGACGTACTTTACCTTGACTCTTGGAAAACTTGACATTCACTAGCTAGCGTTTTCTTTTTGAGTTTCTTATTCAGTTCAAACCCAGCCATTAGGGTTGCACAAGCCAGTGCACTTTTAGTACCGGTCCCAAGCCCGGATAAATGGGAAGGGTTGCGTTGAGGGCATTAAGCGTAAAGCATGTGCCAAATCAAATATGCAGATCACTAAAGAGAAA